>NC_063197.1:7445829-7478329 GCF_017589495.1 Alosa alosa
GAGGAAAAGATAGGACAAAAGAGGAGTGGAGAGCAGAAGAGGGGAGAGGAAAAAAGAAAAGAGGGGAGGAGAAAAGAGGGGAGAGGAGGAGAGGAGAGGGGAGAGGAGACTAGAGGAGAAAAGGAAGAGGAGAGGAGAGGCTGCAGCTCACAATCACGCCCAGACATACATGTAATACACACACCGGCCTGATAACCCCAGTGTGTGCTGTCCTGCAACACTGACTGGTAGAATGAAAACACCATCTGTGTGTGTGTGTGTGTGTGTGTGTGTGTGATTCTGACCGTGTGTGTTACAGTCGATACATGTATCTGTCTTATGTTGTATACCTTGGGCACCATCCTGAATACTAGCTTTAGCTGGTGGCATGGTGTGCTGTGGTATGGTATAGTGTTGTGTGTTATGTGTTACGGTATGGTGTTGTGTGTTATGTGTTATGGTATGGTGTGGTGTGTTATGTGTTGTGTGTTACGGTATGGTGTGGTTTGGTAAGGTATGGTATGGTAAGGTATGGTGAAGTGTGTATGGTGTGGTACGGTGTGTCTGGTGTGATGTCATGTGGGGTGTGTTCGAAACGGGTAAAATTGCTGCCTTTTAAGATATCTAACTGGGGAGCAAGGCAGCAAGTGCGGTTCAAAACCGAAAAAACTAATTCTGCTGCCTTTTAAGATATCTTAGAATTCCCAAATAACGGTCATTTTTGAAGGCAGCATCGATGCACACTTCATGCTCCCTCCTACCCATAATCCCTTGCGGCAACGTCTGAAACAGCTGTGAAAGGTAAACAAACATGGCGGATGACATCGGTAATGGCTGCTGAATCTGTTTAAAATGTCATTTGTGTGACCTTATTTTGCTTAGATTTGTAGATTACAGATTACAAATAAACAATTTACTATCTGATTATGCTTGTTGTAATCCATTAATAGCGTCTGGTCTGATATATCTGCCCGGCCGTGAAAACTAATTTATACCGTTAGCCTGCTAGCTTTACGTAAGCTAATTTAGTTTAACGTCAGGCCTAACGTCATACCGTAGTGTTAACCAAAGATTCTAGAGTGCTACGCTCATTTTTAAAAGATGCATTTAATCCAGTCATGTCTAGTGAGACAGCTCTCTATGTAGGGAGGGAGGCAGTAGGCAGCTGTCTCCCGTTTCGAACACACCCATGATATGGTATGGTATGGTGATGTGTGTCTGATATGTTGTATGGTGTGGTGTGGTGTGCTGTTAGCGTTAGCCATAGCCCAGATGAGAGATGTCCCTGGCCCTGGCATACTGATGGAGGCCCAGCTGCAGCACCACCCCACAGCCTGGGCAGCCTGGCTTCACCCTCCACTGCTCCTGGAGATGCAGACGGGCCTACCACCACTGCCCACCCTGCCACCACACCTGGGCCTACCACCACTGCCCACCCTGCCACCACACCTGGGCCTACCACCACTGCCCACCCTGCCATCACACCTGGGCCCAACTGCCAATGCCCACCCAGTCACACCACCACCTGGGTCACATACACCTGGTACCCACACATACTTCTTCTGCACTTCCTTCCCCTTCTCTCCCTGTCTCACATCATTCTCCTCCTCCTCCTCCTCCTCTCTCTGCTCAACACTCTCTCGCTCTCTCTCTACTTTCCTCTTCCTCCTTCTCTCGACACATGGTTCTACAGAATGCATGTTTGTGCAGGTAACGGAGCGGTTTTGCATGAGTGATGTGAAATGTAAGTGTGGCTCAAGGGCTACTAGTGGTCATGGCTGAGTGGTTACTATGGCACCTTCGAGCTCTCTGCCTATTTCCTTCTTGTCCTTGCTGCTGCGTGTGATTTATGTGGGAGATATCTAATCCACTGTGTAAACTGATTTAAAGGGACAGAGGCGTGTTCATAAAAAAATGCTGTTAGGGGCGTATATTACGGTTGAGATGGCAGGGGGAGGCGGCAGCGGCGGCGTGCTAACGCTAACGGTACCCAGAGGAGCGCTGGAGGTGGAGGTGGAGGAGGGCTTAATGGTCCCCGGGGCGCTAGGCTACCTAAGGTACTAGTGATGAGGGCCGACAGGGGCTGACCTCTACCAGGGACCTCAGAGGGGAACCACAGGCAACACACACACACACACACACACACGTGTATATATGTCACACACAAACAAACACTAACACTAACACTAATACTAACTAACAAACACACACAAACACAAACCACCTCCACCACACACACACACACACACACACACACAATTAAGAGTAAACTTAGCTGCATATTAAACATATTTGTCTGCGTTTTCGGCAGCAGTTACAACGGGCGAGCTGTTTTTAGTGTTTGCTGTGGGCCAGCGTGGGGCCAGCGTCCGCCATTACCCACGCATGCGCACACACACACACACACACACACCTCAATCAAGTGTTACATGCATGGCGCATCCTCAAGACCCCCACACACACAGTCAGACTAGAGTTCTTCAGCCCCACCACCACTTTATCCCTGGACTCCAGGTCACAGGTCACACATCACACTAGTGCTGTATGGTTAGACATGTTTGTGTCATCACACCAGTGCACATGAGCTGTATGGTTAGACATGTTTGTGTCCATGGCAGTAGAATATCTGTTGTTTAGTCTTTAATGCACTTTTATGTGTGTGTCTCAGATATGTAAGAAATACAGTAGATGACCTCATCTCCTCATGCATTAATGAGGAGATCATTTCCATGGTGGACATCACTAGTGCTGTGCGAGAGAAGGTCAAGAGGACGTTGTAGATCCCCTGGAGAGTGAGAGTCAGCCCTGTTACAGAGAGTGGTAAAGAGTAGTCCAGACCGGCCAGTATATGCACTCAGCTAACACAGAGGACGACAGGAGTCAAAGACAGCAGGACAGCTCCGGGCTAGAGCCATTCACTGTCTGTTTGAGCCAGCTTCCTCCTGAATAGCATTCAAGTCCCCAATGACTAAGCCGTCATCGTTTAAAAGCATGACCCCAGCTGCCGGTGAATGACATCAATAGTGAATCATATCGCTGAGGCAAACAGAAAACAACATGTGGAGAGTGGACAGACTGCTCTTCCTCAGCCGTATTCAGTCAACATGAATGCCTCTGCCCCACCACACAATACACAGAGCTTGCACTGTCCAACTGCTCAAGGGTAGTCTGGCAGCACATTGTGCTCAAGCTGTGGAATTTGAACATCTGCAGTGTTACCGTATCGTGTAGCCCTTAAGATTAGGATATTTGGTTTTAGAACAAGGGGCTTAAAGGTCTCTGTGATGTCAGATATCAGAGGCAGTTCCTTGCAGCAGCCCCGCCTCTTTTTTTCCCCTCTTACATTAGGAGGCTCTTATGGAAGTGTTCTCTATCTCTCTCTCTCTCTCTCTCTCTCTTCCTCTGTTTCTTTTGTCTCCATTCTTCTCTCCCTGGCTGCCATAAAGCATCATGCCGCTCCGCAGAGAGTTCTGCTGTGCAGACCAGGCTAAAACGCCAGTCAAAAGCTCCAACAACAACAACAAAACAACAACAACCACAACAACAAAAATTTCAAAAGACGAAAATAGTCACTTGGGATGAGATGACAGAGAGTGTCTTACATAAGCAAAACAGCCGGAACAGCCTGAGTAGGCTGTGGAGTTTCCAGGAACTCACTGCAGGGGACTGTGTTAGTGCTGGGCGGTATGACCAAAAATGTATATCACGGTATTTTTCAAAATTCTTACGGTTTCATGGTATATGACGGTATTTTTTTCCCATGCATAATCAGATGTTCACAGCATTTTCTACAGGTTGAGAGAGGAATTGGTGCAGTACATTGACTAAGGATGGTCTATTTTACTGTCATGATGTAGAATAACTCCACACTAGTGGTAATGCAGTTTTGCATGGCCCCAGAAAATGATGCTGTTTACAAAGAGCCACTTATGATGAAGAATCTAATCAGAATGCAAAGACAATTGCAGTCAAAATACAGAACTTTTACTGTGCAAATTTCACAAACATATTGTATAAAACCAATACAAAAAGTAGTGCAACTTACAATAATTATACTTTTTCGAAAATTATACAATTTAAACCTCTCTGCTAATATGCTTACTCTGTCAAATAGGCCTATCAGAAGCCTTATTGTTATTGTGTGGTTTACATGACGTTAGTGGTAGGCTCACGTTAACTTCATGTGGATGTGGATGTCTTGTTAGCCTGCCATGAACTTCGGTTCGGTTCGCTAGACAAAACATTAAAGGGGTGATAGAATGATTATATAGGGTATTTCATGCTGTTCCTTAAGGTTTCCGAATAGAGTGTGTAACATTGGTTGGGCTGAAAATGGCCCGTGTGCTGTTCTATGCGCCCTAAGGCAAGCCTAGGAAATTCATGGGTTTCATCAGGTCCCTTTCCACAGGTGTATTAATCAAGCACCATCCAGTCTGCATTGATAATTAAGGTGCTTGATTTTATACACCTGTGGAAAGGGACCTGATGAAACCCATGAATAGGCCTTAGAATGAACGAGAGGTTTTCTCCCTTTTTACATTTGTTCAGACATACATCAAAAACTAAATTAGTATCTTTAACTGACACATTCCAACTAGTTGGAATGTGTCAGTTAAAGATACTAATTTAGTTTTTAATATTTTAAGCCTTAAGGGTCATACTTCAGGGGAAAAACTTAAAGGTGTTTTGTGTTTACCCTCACTATGCCTCGCAGTGGCACCATGCGTGCGTGTTAAAAAAGTCCCGTCTGAAACACTGTCGCGCGGCGCAGCGTTCCAAACGTTGTGTAATCAAATACACCGGTATGGCGGTATATTAAAAATTCATATCATAACGACAATATACACCGGTATACGGTGTGAACCAGTATACCGCCCAGCACTAGACTGTGTTAAGACACAGGCACATCCTTTCTTGATTTACGAGTTTGTTTACCACAAACAAAGGCCTAAGCAAAACAGAAGAAAAAAAAACATCAGGGAGATACGTAATGCATTTTTGTAGCTGAGGTTGTTGTGGCGGTGGAGTGGGTAGGCGGGCGCTGTGCTAAGTGAACTGTGTTACGACCCACTGTGCCCCCTTCAGAACGGGCATAGCCAGTGCACGGGCAATGCCAGCCTAGCTGGTCTAATTGGCTAATCACGCACACCTGGTGAAGAGGTGCGGGTATTTAAGGGGTTGTTCTCTCTCTTGATTTGGGGGGCACTTTTCTGTTTGCCACATTCTGTTGCAGGCACCTTTGGGTTATCTCTTTGCCACTGGCACCTTCTTTCTAACTTGGAACATCATACTGACTTTGGCATACACACACACCCACATGAACACACTTGCATACATGCTTTTACTTTCCTCTAGACATCTTTTGGTAATGGTTATTTATTGCTTTTGGTTACTTAAATAAATACTTTATTGGTTAAAAGTTATCTCTGTTGTCCCAACTCCCTCTTTATGTTGCGGCTTACAGTAGAGCCGGGTCGTCATGACAAGAATGCCAATGCAGCATGTGAGCAGGGAGAGCGGCATTATGGGTAAAGGAGAAGCTCTATCTCCAGGCCAGGGGGAGACTGTGTGCTCAGCCAGCTGAAACCGCTACGGAAAACAACAACAGGGAGGGAGAGAGAGAGAGAGAGAGAGAGAAAGAGATGGAGAGACACACTACAACACCTTCTTCAAGGATGTGTCATCAGGAGTGATGGCGGTGGGGCGATGTGTGTGTGTGTGTGTGTGTGTGTGGAGTAGAGCTTTCTGATGTGCTGGGAAAGACGGCAGACATAAACGTGTCTCTTTACACCACCTCATCGCCTGTCTCCAAACGCCTCCACACGTCTGCCCTCTCGCTCCTCTAAAACCTCCACCGGCGCCTGCTCACCACCACCACCACCACCATGATCAGCCGTCCACCGACACGCAGCGGCCAATTACCGCCCATCACTCCCGCCCCGTGACATGTGACACGGGCAGGCCACTGTACTACGTCCCGCTGAAGACAGCTTTCAGACGGAAAGGGCCAGAGAAAGGCCTGGACTGTCCTCATGTTCCACAACGCCACATCAAACCGATTTCTGTTGTCTGGACTTGCCCTGCCTCTGCACACGCTTGGATATATGGATACACAGGCTTGAGTTAGGAGATATAAGTGGTCACCTCTCAAAGCTGATCCCCAACCCCCAACACACACACCCCCACACACACACACAACACACACAAACACAAACACAAACACATACACACACTCTTTTTTCTCATTTCTGGCCAGCAGTTCCATTTCTACGTTTGTGTCCGTCCAGTGGAGATGAATCAGACTCACAGCTGGAATAAGGTGACCTGTCTACTAATGAGCCATAAGTGCCAGCGCATATTTATGCCTCGCTTTATATCCGGACACTTATTAAGCCTCTCTGTAGTAAACACACACACACACACACACACACACCCAGTGCTGCGCTCACACGCTTCTCCTGCTACTGCAGAACAACTGCAGAACAACTCTCTCTCTCTCTCTCTCTCTCTCTCTCATATCTCCCAATGGCATCTCTCTACCATGGGGAGTTTGGAGCGTGCATACGATGACACACACTTGAGTGCTACAGATATACACATCCACCTGCCTTCACACACACACTTATACAGAAAAACATCATACACAAATGCATATACACAAACGTACGTAAGCAAGTCATGCACTTTCACACATGCACTGTCTAACACTCTCACACACACACATACAGTACCACACACATACCACACACACACATACAGTACCCACACACACACACACACACACACACACACACACACACACACACACACACACACACACACCACACACACAGACAAAAACACAGCCTCTCAATACACAAAAGTGAGTCATCTCCCAGCTCCCCAGCCAGCCATTTTCTTCACCTCTCTGCAGTATTAAATTTAACAGCTGAGAAGGTGACCTGACTGCTCCACCATACAAAGAGAGGAAACAGTGGTGGGGCACAAAAAGGATGTGTGTGTGTGTGTGTGTGTGTGTGTGTGTGTGTGTGTGTGTGTGTGTGTGTGTGTGCGTGTGTTGCAATAGAGAGAGAGGGAGAGAAAAAGAGAGAATGTGTGTGTCTGTGTGTGTTGTCACTGCTGTTTCAGCAGAATGCGAGTCCTCTCTCTCTCTCTCTCTTTCTCCCTCTGTCCCTCCCACTGTGTTGGTGGCGGTATCTGGGGAGCCCAAGGGTGAGCACTCAGCTGTCACCTCTCTCCTCATCCCTCTCTCTCCATCTCTCTCTCTCCTCACCCTTCTCTCCCTCTGTCTTTCTCTCCATCTCTCTCTCTGATGGGCACATCTCCCTCTGTCTCTTTCTCTCTCCCTCCCTCTCTCTCTCTCTCCCCATCCTTCTCTCCCTCCCTCTCTCTCTCTCTCCCCATCCTTCTCTCCCTCCCTCTCTCTCTCTCTCTCCCCATCCTTCTCTCCCTCCCTCTATCTCTGCTCATATCCGATCACTGGCTCTGAAGCTCTGCGGCATAGCAGCCATTACCACCGCCCAAACATCCACATCCTCCTCCTCCAGCAAAGAGCACGTATACGCACACCCCCACCCAGCCCCCCTCCCCAAATGCACAGACACCTCACGCCAACAAATCACTCCCTTCACACTAAACTACACCCTCGAGACTGACAAGCGTGTGTGTGTGCGTGTGTGTGCGTGTGTGTGTGTGTGTGTGTGTGTGTGTGTGTGTGTGTGTGTGTGTGTGTGTGAGTGCGATTGATAGGGAGCGAGAGAAATACAGGACCTGTGAGAGAGGTGTGTGTGTGTGTATGTTGAGCAGGCTGAAAAGTGTTTCTTGATGCTGTCGTTTTTCATCCTCTTTTCTACAGTTTTCCACATGGGACAGCAGAGTGTTCCAAAGTTTGGCAGCGTCTCTGACGAGCTTATGCAGTCCCGCGTGTTCCGGCACGTTCCGCGGTCGCACGGCCCACGCGCCGCCACTGACAACGCTTTTATCTCGCTGCATTTTATTACACCTCTCACACCAGCCGCCAACACTGACAGTCTGACTGCTGTACCACACTACTACGCAACCATACACACACATCTCTCTCTCTCTCTCTCTCTCTCTTACAGCTTCATTTTTGAGAAAATATTGGACTATAATCACTACAAATACTGTGCAGGCCTGTTCACACTGCCAATGGTCACTATTACTGTATAACTGTAAATACTACAGCAATATTTCAATATTGCACACACTATTACAATAACAACATTAAACAATATGGTTCGGGACTTTCAGAGCCATTTTGTAAACAACAAATGCTAACAGCCATTCAGAATCTATTGAATTTTAGGCATTACGTAAATGAACATGAAGAATATCCCTTATCACTGGTCAGAGTGGACGTTCATACCGTTATAGTTCAAGTTTGTCTTTATAGTTATCATTTGCTGCTCATTATTTATACTAATTATAATTATAACATTCCAATTATTGATTTTAATTATTTCGGCCTACAGCAGAAATGAGTGCATTTGCTTACAGAAGTACTGTAAGGCAGTTGTTGCCATAATGGTGGAATCACTGTGGAAATTGTCAATAAAATAAAATGACTGTTTCTGCAGTTTGTCAGGCTAGTGATTAGCTCAGCCACCGTAACAGGCTGCAACGGTGGCGATAGTGGTAGCCGTCATGTAGCAATAATCATATGAGGGGGGAATGTCAACGCAGTGGACGGGGGTATTATCAACCTCCAGCAACAGCACAGGCACAGGCAGCAGCAGCAGCAGCAATGCTTCCATTAATGACATAATTAGATTGTCATTGCGTAATTATATTTCAGACCGTACAAGAAACGGGGGGGGGGGGATGGGATTGGCCAGCTGATCACCGAAAGGATAGAAGGGCTGAGTCACTGGCCACAAAAAAAGGGAAGGAGGACAAAAGAACAGGCGGAGGGACGGGACTTTGAGGACGAGGGCTGCCACGTGAAGGTCGAACGTCTGCGGCAGGAAGTGGATGGACGGATAACAGCGACGGCTCACCTAATTGGCTAATCAAATCCGAAAGGGAAAGTGGTTTCCACTGGCGATGGAAGAGAAGGAGGAGGAGGAGGAGGAGGAGGTGAGGGGGGGTCGAGGCCGCTGGGGTACGCCAGAGATGTAATTTCAGAGGACCAAAAACAGCAGCTTAAAACGCTCCTGATCATATTATCCGGCCATCACAAAATAGGATTGCGCTACTGTATCTGCGGCATGGGCCCATTACAAATGACATAAGCACTGCAGAGCCGCAACCCAATAGTGCCCAAACAGGAGGCCAGATCGATACGGATCAGAACTAATTCTATCTAGCGCCGCCCCAGCCTAGCGTCGGCCCACCACTCCACTCCAGCTTCTCCTTTAATAAAGTAAGCGTGCCATGATAATCATCCACAGATTTCTACACTCGATAAGATAGTTAACACACATGAACGTAGAGGGAGAGGGAGGGAGAGGGAGGAGAGAGAGAGAGAGAGAGAGAGAGAGAGAGAGAAACAACTATCACCACCACCATAACAAGAATAACAACAACAAAAGAAGCGATTTAGATGTAGCAAGCTATTTTGATGCTAACTTTGACAAGTCACATCTAAATAGCCAGACCAGGAAAGAAGTAACGTAAAGTAATTAGACATGTTTGGCACAGCGAGATGTTTTGACTTTTCCTTCTCCTCTCTTTCTCTCCCTCCCTCCTACGAGAAGAGGAGTGAAGAAAAGAGGAGAGGAGAGGAGGAGAGCGAGGAGTGGCAGGAGGAAGGTGAGATCGAGGGAGGTGAAGAAAGCCTCCTGTCTCACCTCCACTCCGCGTGATCCATCAAGGAGAGGGGGAGAACCCAGTGAGATTCATCACAGGACTACATTCAGACGCAGGAAATCAACATTATGTAAAACTGGTGGAGGGGGGGGGAAATGAAGACAAAAACAAATAAATCATTGGAGTAAGAACACTGTCAGCCTTTTATCTATTTGTCTCCCCCTGTGTGTGTGTGTGTGTGTGTGTGTGTGTGTGTGTGTGTGTGTGTGGACAATGTCTGTACCTCTGTGCATGTGAGACTAAGTGAAAGAGAAAGAAAGAGAAACAGTGAGAAAGAGAAGATGTTTAAAGATCTGTGTAGAACACAGATAGGGAGTGGCCATCTCACTATGAGACTCCATGTGTGATAGGGTAGCTCTGTGTGTGTGTGTGTCTGTGTGTGTGTCTGTGTGTTTATATGTGTGTGTGTGTGTGTGTGTGTGTGTGTGTGTGTGTGTGGGTGCATGTGTACCCTGTGTAACAGAAAGATTGGCTGTATCCATGTCCCTATGAGTGTGCTTACGCTGCTCTGTGTAACAGGGAGAGATGTGGTGTGTAATTGTCTGTATGTGTGTGTGCATGTGCGTGCGAGCGTGGGCGTGGGCGTGTGTGTGTGTGTGTGTGTGTGTGTGGGCCCCAAGGCTCTGTTTCAACACTGCTGAGGGGTCCTCTCCCCCACCACAGCACAGCACAGCAGTGTCCCACGCCATCACTCACTCCCTGCCTGCTCCACCTGCTCTCACGCCTGGCAGCTGGAACAGAGAGAGACAGAGAGAAATAGAGAAGGATACACATGGAGGGAGAGAGAGAGAGAGAGAGAGAGAGAGAGAGAGAGAGAGAGAGAGAGAGATGCAGAGAAAAAAAGAAGAGAGAGCTGAGAATATGAAGCCTCTCGGTCGAAGGTAAAAAAGACATATGGGAACGCAAGAAGAAGAAGAAGAAGAAGAAGAAGAAGAGCTAAAGAAGAAGAGGCCTGGGCATCTGCTACTTCATTAGCTGCTGAGTGTAAAGAAGTAGCACTGCAGTCTGGGCTGACAGAGAATGAAGAAATATCCACCTGGAGTCAAACACACAGCCCGAGACGTGCCATTTGTCACCGGGAGAGGGGGAGCCTGAGAGAGAGGGAGGGAGAGAGAGAGAGAGGGAGGGAGGGATGGAGAGAGAGAGGGAGGATGCAGGTTGAACAGACGCATGGTGGAGAGAGGTGTCTGACACACACATGAGAGGAGGACAAATGTCTGCAGACAGTGGGAGTGCAGGCAGCAAATCTAGTGGCTGCGAGCGCGCGAGCGACCGAGCGACCGAAGGAGCGGGAAAGCTGTTATTAAAACGTCTGCTGACACGGAAAGAATGCAAAGTGGGGAACGCAGCCTGCATCACTTTAAAGGCAACCGTGGGCTTAACAGGCATTACATTAAACTGGTTCCACATAAACAAGAGGCGCTTTATGATGACTTTATGAGTCAGTGAGGCGCTGCTGGGGACAGCGCCAGTTCTCCGATGGAACACTAAGCTAATCCATGAGGCCAGCCGAATGCTAAGTCTCTCCACGTTGCATAGGTACACAACCCCTGGGGCGCCTCTATGAAAAGGTTCGGCTCTAACACTAACAGGCACGCTGCTTCAGGCACGTCACTGAAGAGTTACTATACGCTCGCGGAGGCCATGCTGGCTCAGTTGTGCGCCCAGTGTAGCCAGACTGTGAGGGTGCAGTCCCAAGAGTCTGTTTGACCTTCGACCTTTCAGTTGTCTGTTCTGTGTGTGTGCGCTCAAAAGCATCCAACTGTTCGTCCAGTCACACCGTTCTGACGCCTGGTTTTGGAGAACAAAGTCGCTTAGACAGAGCAATGCAGTATTCCCGCCAATCAACACATTGCTTCAGGGGCACACCTTCTCTGAATAACGTCTTGCACTTTACTAACTGACTAAGTAGCTTTCTAATTGGGGTGGAACTGGTTTGGTCCTACCAGTAAGATCTCTAACAGGCAAGCTGATACGCTGATACAGTGATACAGTGATAAAGTGATCCAGGAGCCTGACAACAAGAGCTACAAATGAAGACATCACCAAACAACACACATCCCACCCCTTAACCACAACACACACAAACACACACACACACACAGGCACACTCTCTCTCACACACAAAAACAAACACACACGTGCGCGCACTCACACATACACACACACACACACACACACACACACACACACACAGACACACTCTCTCTCACACACAAACACACTACGTGCGAGTGCACACACACACACACACACACACACACAAACGCACCCGCACACACACGCAGCTTCCTCTGGTTATTAGTGGTGTTCCTGTGTGACTAGGCATGGAGTAACGGGAGCAGAGCTGGAAGTAATGCCCTGCTGGGAGGCAGATGGCTCACATGACTGCATATCAATGATGATCAGGCGTCATTAAGAGCAATCATCATTGCGGAATATTCCAGCACAACACGGCCGTCACAGCATGACACCGCACGTCTCCGGAAAATCTCCCTGTCAGTGTGGAGCAGAGGCAGATGAAAACACAGGCCTGCTTAATTGGGCTGGGGCTGCTAGGGCTAGCCACTAGGCTCTCTGGCAGAGAGAATACACAAATACCAGTGTTGGGTCAGATTACTTTGAAATGTAATCCATTACTGAATACAGACTGCACGCCAATGTTTGTAATCAGTAAAGTAATCCATTGGATTTACAAAAATAATGTAACATAATGGGAATATTTCTGGATTACTTGAAAATAAAAGACGGTTGTGAGCGAATGAGTATAGGGGCAAGTGAATGAGAAAAAGAGGGAGTGAGTGTGAGTGTGTGTGTGTGAGTCAGTAAGGTGAATGAGTGAGTGAGTGAGCAAGAGAGAGAGAAAGCGAGTGAATGAGTGTGTTCATGTGTGTGTGTGTGTGTGAGTCAGTAAGGTGAATGAGTGAGTGAAAGTGTTAGAGTACTGAGTGAGTGGGTCGGTGGTCCTCACACATACCCACACACACACACACACACACTAAAAGCGCTCGGGCAGACACTGGAAAAGAAACCATCTCCACGTGGGCTGTGACAGGCTAGCCTCGGCGGTGTGCCCTCATTAGCCGTAAGCCGCGTAGTTTCGTAAGCCACGCTCATCTCCCGCCACTGTTCTCTCTCCGCGGGCCGCTGCCTCTTTACAGCCTCCATCTGCAGCCTCGCCTCGCCATACCTCCCCTGGCCTCCTCGCCTCCACTCGGCAACAGACAGCTTCTTTTCATGCGCAGCACAGCGCGGTACATTCAGCACACATGAAAGCCCAGCGCCCTGGACATGGCTGCCGCTTGTAGGCGAGGGAATATACGCATAAAGTTAATTAACGGCAGTGGGAGACTGAATGGGTTTTGTGTTGCAGACTCTCTGCAGGCCTCGTTCTCTCTCATGTACGGCCTGCGTGCTCCGTGGAGGCCTCACAAATCTGTTCTTTTCATTTTTTTTCTGAAGGACTTGGAGAAAATACTATTTCCAATCTGTAACCACTGTACTGGGCTTATTTCATATTTCTTTGTTTGTTTTTATTCTGTGTGCTTTGTGTTGGTGTGTTCCCTATATGTTTTGCTTGCTTGCTTGTGAGTACTGATTCAAATCTGTGGCTCGTGTCTCCATCTGTGTTTTGTACATCCCTGGGTTACTGTTTGCTTGTTTGTGTGTTTGCATTTGAGCCCGGTGTGCTTCTGTTTCTGCTTTTCCTTTCGGTGTTCTCCCACTGTGTGTGTTACCGTTGTTCACACGCATGTGCAGAGTGGTGTGTGTGGCGACGAGGACACTGCACTGCCCCAGAAGGATGATGCTGTCTGCTGGCCGGGGCCCGAGGTGTGTGTGGGGTGGGGCGGGGTGGGGAGAACAGGCTGTTTGTCTGTGTATGACTCCTGCACTGGACTCGGGTAATAGACTATCGGGATTAAATATTGGCTGCTGCTTCTGGTGGAGGGCACTGGATTGGGTTGTAATGAATCATACTCAAGGCCGCGCTCCGTCTCTCTATCAAACTCTCTCTCTCTTCTCTCTCCTTCCTTTTACTCATCTCTCTCTCTCTCCCTCTCTCTGTCTCATCTCTCTCTCTCTCTCTCTCTCTCCTCCCTATCTTTCTCTTCAGCTCTCGCTTCCTCATAGTGACCAGCAGTATGGCTTTTCCTTCAACACAGCCTCTATCTATTTCTGTTAAACTAACTCATTTCTTTTCTTCAATAAGAGCCACAGCTCAGCCCTCTAGGCTGTAAGTGGCAGAGATAGATAGGACACTCTTAGTATAAAATATTTGGAAACATACATAATTGCTTGGCATTCCATAATTGCTTGGCATTTTAATCAACTCCCTTTTCTATATTTGTCAACTAAATACTATCCTCAGCATTCTCGCCATCAAACTAGCAATTTCATGTAATCACTAGTTCTCCCCGAAAAAAGTCTATCATTTCTCCTGAAATATCAAATATCCGAACGGTGAAGTCACACTTCTTCACAAAAGATGTTTTAGCATGTGACATTTGCCCACTCCATTAGCATAATCACGTTGACAGCAGAGAAATCATATTGACTGCAGTACAATACTGTTGATTACTTCTGTGGAGAAAACAGCAACATTGTAATCAAGCCGGAAAAGTCATGTGCATTTTTCCTTGTCCTTCTCCGTGGCTTATCTTAGCACACAGCGCCCTGTGGCTGACGAGCTAACGCCTACAGACAAATGACCGCAAGTCATGTTAATGCACCTGACACCTAGGACTCTCTGACATACAAACATCATACATTTAACACCAAGACAACCTATTTATGTCTGCCACTTCTGATTATGATGACTAGTGCAGTGTTAGGGCCTAATGCACTAAGGGGCAGTTCTATGTGCACAAGACAGCGCAGCATAAACAACAACTTGGCCAGGCCGCAGAAAGCACACGCTGTGCCTTTTAAATCCTGCATGCCGTCTGTCTGCACAGCGACTGGTTTGCTTGTTGAGGTGGACGTACTGTATGCATTCAGTTAGAGCTCCTGAACAGCTCAGGCTTATCAAAGGTCAACTGAAAGGAATGTGTAGATCATCTCAAAAGCGTCACTATTTAGTATATTGGAATTCATAATGTTCAGGTTCAGGTTGGACACCAATAAAATGGGCAAACTTTTGGGTAATCACTGTCACTGTACGTCTTCTGTACATATATAATATACCCTGGAATACAAAGGGACAGATGTATTAACGTGTTAGCACCTGTTTCAGGCGCTAACTTCCTAATAATGTGTCTAAAAACACAGCATGGTATGGACACGATCTCCACTCTCTCCCTGCTCCACACCTCCCTCTTCCCACAGCACAGCACCGCACAGTGCAGCATAGCACCTCCATTTGGATTGTAAATAAAACGTTATTTCAGATGTCCAATTAAGATAAGTAGCTTTAATTTAGGGCCTCAGTCAAACGTGCAGGCTTTTGTGATGCAGCCTTCGCAGCCCAGGCCTCGGTGTAGCTTCGAGACAATTACTCAGAGTCCCCAGCACTGGTGGGGAAAAGAGAGAGAGAGAGAGAGAGAGAGAGAGAGAGAGAGAGAATGAGAAAAAATGAAGGGAGGAAAATTGCAGTCAATTTCTGAAGCATTCATTTGCTTAACAGGGAGAAAATCAGGAGGGTGGGAATTAGAGCAGCACAACGTGGCCCAATCAAGACTGCCCGAGGGGTGGGAGGGGGGATGAGGAAGAAGGCTTCCAGCATTCATAACTCATAACTTTAAGTTGTAGCATCCTAATGGGCGCAGACTTTGCGTTAATCCAGCCAAACCGATCGCATTGATCGGAGATTCCTAACGTTACTTCCTACTTTGCCACTAACATTTGCAAATTGACAATAAACCAAATTGTCAGGACGGATGTATTTTGCTGTATAAATTCAAACATTGTTCGGGCTGCAATTATTTGACGTTCGCTGGTGTTATTAATACCGTTTTATTGTTTTCTCTAGTTCTATCACTGTCACTTTTGATATTGGAAATGTAATGTCACCCCTCTGGTCGCTGACTGGTCCGTCATCCTGGTGGCTGAGGAAAACGGATATGCATTGAGAGTAGCCAGACTAGTATCTCAGCGAAATAAATGGGCTGGGTGGGGCCACAGTGCCACACAGAACAACTAACACACAATAAATATTAAAAATAACAAAAAGAGTACTAGGGAATTGAAGAAAATACCTCTATAATAACCTTTTGTGGGGAACTACTGCAGAAACAAAGCCCAAAACAGAGCTGACTTCACCTCCAGAATGGCCTTTGTGTTGTACATCAAGTCCTTGACCAAACAAATAAATAAATAAACAACAGGCCAGAGCTTCCCGTCCGAATCCAGGACTTTGTTTATACTTCGTTACAGCGGCTGATACAAGATTAGATAAACCCGCCACTATCGCTTCCACCCATCTGATTTTTTCCCCCTCCCTCCCTCCGATGCACAAAGTACATTTCCATTTCCAGAGATGACCTTCCGAAAGGGCTGTCGTGGACGCCTCACAGGGGCACAGGAAGCCGAGGCGAGGTCCTCATTAAAGCACCTCAGATAGCGGCATGCAGAGCACTTCTGATTCATGGATGTCGGCGTCGCCCTCAAGAATCAGGTCTGACCTTCCCTCCGCAAATAAGAAAGGAGTCTGTTTAAAGAAAACCAGTGTGCTATCCGAGATATATGTGTGAGTGTGCTGAGAAAGCAAGTGCAATGTCATGACTTTTTTCCTCAGCTAGGAGGCTAGATTGGTGAGCGTATCGCAGAGGGATAAGCTTCTGTATGCCTTCAATGGCCACTATTATCTACAAAAAAAAAAAATGTGTATGTCTACGCTTTTCACCGTGTCCCTTATCGAATGTGAAGAAACCTAACTAGCACTGTTCAACAAACTTTTCTACTGTATTAGAGGGAAGCTCAGCTCTCTGGGGATGCTTCAGATATTCCACCCAAGTGAACTTCTGCAGGTGGTGAACTTTGCTCACCTTCCCCTAAGCTAAAGGTGAACTAGGTGAACTAATTACAAAGTATTGACACAAGGTGCTTCAATCAGTCAGAGGGGAGTGACCTAGGGCTAGAACTTCAATAGTGGCTGTCCCCTCAGCAACTGTTCAAGTCAATGGGGTTTAATGAGAGCTTCATTTTATAGACAGCCCTGCCTTTTGTCCCATCCATTTTAAATGAGAGGATTAGAAAAAATATGACGGTATTACTTTTGAAGTAAACTTTCCCAACTTCTACAGTACAACAGTTTATTTCAAAAGTAATGGCAGCACATTTCTGTATGGATACTGTGTTCACTTATGTTTATATACTTATATATAATATATATATATATATATATATTTGGGGACAATTGTGGTCCCTGATAAATCTCTGGGCCTCACTGCTGTCTGTCTGTCAGAAGTCTCCAGAAGTCATTGATCAGTCTGAGGAATTTCATCAGTGTGTTTTCTGACGTGTTGGATCGATAGCCTGGGAGTCTGACACTAAGTATGACAGGAGAGGGCCAGAGGGGGCTGCTTCAGGGTGTGTGTGTGTGTGTGTGTGTGTGTGTGTGTGTGTGTGTGTGTGTGTGTGTGTTTGTGTGTGTGTGTGTTGTGTTGTGTTGTGTTGTGTTGTGGGATGGTCCCTTCATTCGTAGCCATCTGAAGCCAAATGACCCGAGCCAACAACACACACACTAACAAACAACAACAACAAAAAAAAAAACACCAACTGCAAGGCCTACATGTGTGGAAGTCCGATATTTGATATTGAGCCTGTGAGTTTCCGATATCCGAGAGCAGTTGCCCCGGAGTGGGCAGGGCGGAGTGGCGTGGCCTGCAGTGGTGCCTGGACCTCCGTTAGCCACCTAATCGCCGCTAAGCTGACAGCTGATAAATCATGAAAACAGGGTCCAATCTCAGCAAAGATTGCTACAGGACCATGGGTGACCTCTGCTGCCTTTCCCTGGACTGCCGTTTCTTTTTTTCCTTTACTCATTTTTGGATTTTATTGTTTGGCTGGTGGCTGAGCTGCCTATTTCAGGCTTTCTTGCGCTGCTCTGTGCTGGACTATGCTGGACTGTGCTGGACTGTGCTGCGGTAACACAGTATCTGAGATTCATTACAAGTCACTTAATCTCCAAAGCTCTCAATGCCACCGCCTCCTCCACACTGGGAGTGCTTTCATTCAGGGAGGGGCCAGCCGTGGGGATGTGTGTGTGTGTGTGTGTGTGTGTGTGTGTGTGTGTGTGTGTGCTTGTATATGTACCTGTATGTATATGTACACCTGTATGTGTGTGTGTGTGTGTGTGTGTGTGTGTGTGTGTGGGGGTATCAACAGGGAGCCCCTGAGAAGGAATTGACATTCAGTAATAAGCACACATGGAGTCAGTGCTGAAGAAAAGAGAAAAAAAGGGCCTCTTTCAACAATAGCCCAGTGGGTTCACATTACACATTAAAAACACAATAACAAACAAACACACATATAGACATACAAACAAACAACAGGAGGTTGAGAAGATAATGGAGTCGTTAGCAGCAGCTGTGGCCTCTATAATAAGCCCGGGATGAGAGAAGTATGTGGGCAGGCAAGGGCCTTAATGGCTCCTTCAGTCTCAGCCACTCTCTCTTTCTCTCTCTCTCTCTCTCTCTCTCTCTCTCTCTCTCTTTCTCTCCCTCTCACCCACACCCACACACTCCTTCACTTCTGCACTCCCTCTCTCATCCGCACTCTTTTTCAAGGACCTTCTAGAGGTCGACGCAAGAAGGTGGATGCCATTCACAGAAGCTGAACTGGAAAGCCCTTATCCAGCGATTAGAGAAGGGAAAAAAGAGAAGCACTCTGAAGGGCATACTTATTATCCCGCCGCACTCACAAAAGACAGAAACCTGCTCTCTCAGAGACTGGATGTCACTCAGGTTCACCCAGGGCAGCCTTTCTACTCTATAAAGTCCATGTTGTTTAGACGGAGAGACAATAAAAGAAACACTCAAATTCTCTTTTTGATACATGACATTACTTGACATATAAAACTATTCACCTTCGGTGAGCAGTAGGCCATTGTGGGATGTTATCGTGCTGCCCGCTTGAAACTTAATTTAATGTCAACACGCCAGTTTAAGATGGCACGTGCACAGCTCACAGTACCGGTGACTTAGGGCCTAGCATGGAAGCGGGTTAGCATTTGCTATATGCTGGGCTGTAACAAGTCTAAAAGTCAGTTAGAACCAGGCCAAGGACAGCCATGGATCAATAAATGAGTTTCCCAAATCTCCCCCTAGCCCCATCAGAGAAGCTGAGTGTTTCGGATAAAGCCATCGGGGTGATTTAGAGCCCAGTTTCGTGCAGATCCCATGCTGTAAATGGCTACAATTAAATGTCCCACTGAACCGGGCCAGTGGCTGTTGGCATCTGTTTATCCAGGAGGGGGACATTTTCCGTGCGCCAACAACGGGAGACACCCCTACAAACACAACCAAGCCGCACACTCCCTAAAATCACACTGGCTTGTGTGAACACTGCAGAATACCACACACACACACAGAAAGAAACACACACACACACACACACACACACACACAAAACACTCCATACTAAGCAGTTCTGCCGAGGTACCCTAGTTGCAGCTCGTGAAAACTAACACATTTATTTCTGCTCCCAATCTCTCACCTCCTCACTTTTATCTGGTGTTAATTAGCTTTCCCGCTAACAAGTCAAGTGCATATGCTAAGCACACTGTACTATATTGCCCATTTTTTAATATTTACACGAGCAGAAAGCACAACGACTGGAACCATCCATAATTCTGCAAAAACTTGCAGAAAACAAAACTAATGAACTCAGACATGTTTATAAAATCAAATTGGATACTGCTGCTGTACATTTTATTTATAATTAATCTGGTCTGTGATGAATAGACTGTATGAAGGAAAGAAAAGCTGTACCACTGAGATACAGTATTTCATCACCACAACACAATATGAATGTACAATATGTGTATCATTTCTGATGCTTTGAGAATATGTGAATGTGTGTGTATGTGTACATGTGCATGTGTGTTTGTGTCAGTGTGTGCATGTGTGCGTGTGTGTGTGTGTTTAGAGCTAAAGCAGTTGGCTCAGGGGAAGACAGCACTGGTGCTAACCTGAGTGGCAGAGTCTTCTCCTGCTTGCCCTCTGTCTATCAGTCAACTGTCTCCTTACATTACAATTGCCTCGGTCAATCTCTCTCTCTCACACACACACACACTGTATCACAAATACACACACACACACACACACAGACCCTCTCTCAGACACACACACACACACACACTTTCTTTCTATCACATATATACACACCCACACCCTCTCTCTCTCTCTCTCTAACTCACTGTCATATACATGCGCCCACACACACACACACACACACACTCACACACAAACTCCCTCTCTCTCTCAGTCACTTCCATAATGTATTTTACTTTATCACATACCCACTCTCTCCTTCTCTCTCTCTTTCTCCCTGTCTCTCCTTCTCTCTCTCTCTCTCTCTCTCTCTCTCTCTCTTTCTCTCTCTCTCATGATTGCACCATCTGCACTGTGGCCTTAGTAGCTTACAGCTGGAACTCAGAGAGAAAAAAAAACCTGAATAGCATTAATTGAATGTGACGAATATATTGAAAATAATAATCCTAAACCATTAGCATCCCAGTCATACACAATGCTGAATGAAGTGAACAGATGCGATGTGTTCCTTTGATGAGCTGGAGGTAGAGAGCCAGTGCTCCAGTGTTCTTTGCGGCCTAAAGGACTCCCTGCCAGCTCCGATTCCCCTCGGCAGGTGACATTATCAAAAGCCAAGGTTAAAGGGCCGTGCTGATGCAGTGGTGATGCGGCGGGGGAGCCCCGGCACAGGGAAAGGCCAGCGGGCAACGTGCGGAGACCTGGGAGAGCATCTCGGGCTGGACTATGTGATGCTGCAGGATAGTCACAGATTTAACCAGAGGCAAAACTCCAGCTGAAACTCCCTTTGAGATAGGCTACTTCCTTTCATCTCCTACAGCTGTGTGTGTGTGTGTCTGTGCATGTGGGGCCTGGGTGTAGTATGTGTGTGAGATTGCGTGTGTGCGTGTGTGTGTGTGTGTGTGTGTGTGTGTGTGTGTGTGGCCATATATGGCTGTGTTTATTTGTGTGTTTTGTATGTGTATGTGAGGGGGAGGGGTATAGAAGGCAATTTTCAAGCTTTTTTCAGGAGTCACAAAACAGTCAATTTACTGCTTCATTGTGGATATGCACTTGGTGTGACATATTTATCTCTCAATGCCTGACCAACAAAGACCCCGCCCCAGGGCCCAGGGGCCCAACCCCAAACACAGCAGTCACCCCATAACACCCCATCAACCTTACAGTGAGTCATCATCTAGGGGAAATGAGTAAATCCATATATTAGGTTAAAAAATACTACAAGTCAACTCTAATATTATGACCACATTAAGTCTGTCAATATCCAAGTGGATTCATTTGAGCAGTGCTAACGCGTTGGTAAACTTCAAATGGAACTGCAATTAGCAGAATGTGTGCATTGGAGCGGGCTCACAGCACGGCAGCACATAATGGGAAGAACTCTGGAAAATCTTGTGCATTTTTCCTCCCCCTATTTTAAATGAGATAATATTTACAGCCAGACATGAATATGCTTAATATGCTTTAAGGACGGCGTTATTTGCCTTCCTTCCCTCACTGTTTTTTATTCAGAAAAGTGTTTCAGTGCCACATTTCCACATTCATACATATTTTTACAGCAACTGGTTACCTATTAGAAGGCAGAGCTTTTCATGGGGGCGTCTGTGAGCAGTCAAGCCTTCCTGTGAAAGCGTATGGAGAAATGCATTGTGAAAAGTGGAGCGTGGCCTGAAATTCCAACGACTTTAATCAGGGCCTCACGCTGGCGCCTTTATTAATGTATTGTCGGGACGAGTCCGCCCGCTGCGCGTTGTCAAGTGCGTTCATGAATAATCTATGCTTCCCACTATCTGTCACCTTTTCAAGGAACAAGCACTGAGTGAGAGATGGACCCCCATGAACACTGTGTCATATTCACTTTGGACGGAAAAAACACACACACAGACACTCACACAAACATACACACAGACACACACGCACCCACACACACATTCCATATACACAAACACACACACACATATCCATACATACACAAACACACACAGACATACAAACACACGTACAAATACACACACAGACACATACTCTCTCCCTCTCTATCTCTCATACACACACAAACACACCAGGCAGATATTCAATTAAGATAAGCCTTTCCAAACCAGACATATTCCTGGACCATGGAACAATGAGTAAGAGACTCGGCTCCAGCAGGCAGGAAGCGGGGGGAGTGGCGAGGAGGTGGGTCGCTACGGTGACGCTTATGTAAGAGGAAGGAAAAGCACCAAGCGATGAAGGGAAGAGGAGGCCGAGAAAGAACGACAAGGGGAGCGAGGAGAGCTTCTGCTTGCGCTCCTCACCTCGCGCTGTTTCAAAGTCTGAGAGCCCAAGAACAAACGCTTGGTGACAGATGGACAGACAAAGCAGGTGGAAGCATCCCAGAGTCACTCTGTGTGTGTGTGTGTGTGTGTGTGTGTGTGTGTGTGTGTGTGTATGTGTGTGTTTGCATTCAAGACAGTGTTCGACAGGATGAAAGGTAAAAAGAAACAGACAGACAAAAAGAAAAACAAACAAGGAAAGACAGAAAGAAAGAAAAAAGAAAGAGAGAGAGAAAGAGGAGCTGAAAGTAAACTGCAGTGTGGAGGCCCTTTACTTCTTTGGGACAACAGTAGGCATATTTAGGCAGGTGTGCTGTGTACTGTTGGGTTGTGTAGTTAGATAACATTAGCCAGTAGCCATCTTTAGACAGGTGTGTTGTGTAATGTTGTGTAATGTTAGATAACATTAGCCAGTAGCCATCTTTAGACAGGTGTGTTGTGTAATGTTGTGTAATGTTGCGTTTTGTACTGTTGTGTATGGGGATAACAGTAGCCATCTTTGGACAGGTGTGTTGTGTAATGTTGCATAGTGCAGTGGTTTTTAAAGTGGGGGCCGGGGCCCCCTGGGGGGCCGTGAGGGGGTGCCAGGGGGGCCTCAGCAAGTTGGAAGGAAAAGATAAAAGCAACAAATAAATACATTTGAAAAAATTTAAATATACCTATTACTATGAGGGTTGATATACAATGCTATTATAATAATGTGACACATATCTGAACATTATATTTCCCATGATAATGACTGGGAATAATAGTAGAGTGATAGCTCTCATATAGCAGAAAGCCCCAAATGCAATTTTTACACACTGTATGCTCCATCGCGAAGTGCTTGTGGCTAAAATAATTATTAGGATTAGCTTAATGTATTTTTACATTTGCCGTAGTATTGTCGATGGGTTTAATAACACATCGGGTCCTTGGCCAGAACCTAGTGGTATTTGGGGGGCCTTGTCGTGGAAAAGTTTGGGAACCCCTGGCATAGTGTACTGTTGTGTGCAGGAGTAATAGTCATCTGCTGTTTATATGGCACATCGACCACGTCAGGTGGAGGTGGAGTAAGGCAACATCGTTCATCTTGAAAATTAGTCTTTAAAAATGCATCATGATAAAATCACTTCCACAAAGACATACTATCATTTCCCTCAATTTTAAACAAAAAAATGGTGTATTATTAAAAAAGCTTATGAGCTTTTCTCTGACTTTGACAAACATTACCATGATGGCTGCCCTGTGTTAGATTCCTCTGACATTAGCATACGAAAGGGCTGCATGAATCGATTTCTTCAGCAAAAAGACTCCGAACACTTATGACTAACTAAAGCTGAATGATTCTGTCTGTCTTTGTTGAATCATCTGTGATTCAGATCCTGTGAGTCGGTAACTCCCTGATTAAAGAGGGAGCCACACTGGATGGGGATGATGCTCACTGAACCTGCTTTGAAGAGGAACTTCCTCTCCCTCTCTCTCTCTCTCTCTCTCTCCCTCTCTCTCTCACTGACACCTGCTAGCACTCTTTATCTTCATTACTGTGGGAAGTATAAAACTCATCTCTCCTTTCAGCCGAGTTACCCATGAAGCTCTGCTGACAGGCCTGGGAATCACATGACTCAGACACACACATGCACACGCACGCGCACACACACGCACGCACGCACACGCGCACACACACACACACACACACACACACACACACACACAGCTTAAAAGTTCCTACAACTACTACACGCGTGTAGAAGTACAGTGCATTTATGTTTTCCTTTTCCCCCCTTATCCTTTCCTTTCCCACTCACTGAGAACAGACAGTGTGAGAGAGAGAGAGAGTTAGAGATAAAGAGAAAGAGACAGAGAAAGAGACTAGGAGAGAGAGGGAGACATACATATATATATATATATATATATATAGAGAGAGAGAGAGAGAGAGAGAGAGACTGAGAGAGAGACAGACTGAGAGAGAAAGGAGAGAGAGAGAGAAAAAGATAGAGAGAGAAGGAACATCAGGCAAATATGTGGGCGAGAGTAGAAAAGCAGAGCTCTTGAAGCTGCTTCAGCAGTGGCTATGGAACAGCAGCTGATGCATAAACCCAGTCTGGATCCACAGCTCCGCAAGCCGCCAGCTTTGCCCCCATTATTACTGCTGAGGAGTCTTTGAAGAGTCCTCTAAGCCATCTCCAATGCTCTGCGTCGTTTTACCAGCACAAGCCACGCAAAGCTCCTCGCAGGCGCCTCTTACACAACACAGCACTCCAGCACCACAGACAGACGTCTGGACGGGCTGCTTTCACACAGCACTTCACAACTTCAGCACCATGGACAGGTCGCACACAACTTCAGCACCATGGACAGGTCACATAGCTTCACACGGGCTCCATGCACAGTGAGGAGACTGTGGGGACTACTGTTACATTAACATTAGCAGGGATGTATTTGCCACAGATGTTTATCTTCCTTTTACCTTCATAAACATCTTTTTTTACGCTGACTTAAATATTTTAAAATGTCCAAAACTACTTGTAGCTAAAGGGGAAGTAGGCCTGATACTGAGTGGATCATCTTGCAATTTCCTGTTTTCTATGGGCAGAACCACAGGACTTCAGCACCATGGACAAGTCTTCTCTCCACAAGGGATCTGTGTCTACTGCTACTACTGTGGGGGATATATTTATATCACAGTATATTAATATAAATTCAATATATTTAATTTTATTTAAGTCCAAGGACTGAGCATTTCACTACATATTGTGCTTTGTATAAATGTGACAATTGTGACAATTAAATAACTTGAACTTGAACAGACACTTTAAGCAGTTGATTTTACTGCAGCTGCATCTGTACTTAACTGTACATGTGTTGCACTGTCTACATCTTTTAAAGAGAGAGCTTGCAGATCCTGTAGCTGTAGGTTGAACGTCGTGAGTGCTTGTGTTACTCCGACTCTGTGAGGTCATTTGTTCGGCCCAGTTAGTGGTGAAGCACCAAAACAGTGGCCGTCCTCTCAGAGAAGAGTGATACCGCAAAGCAAATGCACTGGAGGGTGGACAAGGAGGGTTCCCATTAGAGGAGGTGCATAAATATGTCACGGTGGGGCACGGCAGCTCTGTGCAAATGTACTTGGACGTGAAGGAGAGAGAGAGAGTGGGCTTGAGGGATGTGAGGGTGGTGGGCTTGAGGGATGTGGGGTGCGGAATGGGAGTGGGCGCGACCTCGTCTGCTCACCTCACTCAGACGAGCGTTCAATCACACGTGTAACGGGGCCACGCTTGGCACTTGATTGGATGAGGGGTGGGATTGATGGGTGTGCCATTTCCAGCGGCTAAGGAAGGAGCTCAGGGCAGATTTCACAACACGCAGCCGAGCACGCTTACTTCATCATCTGACAAAGCTCAGCCAAGTACTCACACACACACACACACACACACACACACACACACACACACACACACACACACACACACACACACACACACACACACAGCCCATTCCAGCAAACACTACACCTCAGATTTGTTTGTGTGTGTGTGTGGGATCTGTATGAGTGGCAGGTAGGTTAGTGTGGAGAGTAATTATAATGGTGATGAAAGAATCGATGGCTCTGCCCATTTGGTTTATATTAGCGCAGCAAAACTCACAGTCCATATTGTGCCTGTGTTTGCATACATTTTCTATTCCATTAGAGAGAGAGGATGAGTCAGTGATGAGAAATCCACCAGAAAAAAAGGAGAGAGAAAGCTCTGAATTACACATTTGATTTTTGTTATCCCTGGGCTGTGTGTGTGAGTGTGCGTGTGCATGTGTGTGTGTGTGTGTGTGTGTGTGGGGGGGGGTGTTGTTTGTGTGTGTGTGTCTGTCTCTGTGTAGTGCGTATCTGTGTGTATGTGTGTATGTGTGTATGTGTGTGTGTAGTGTGTGTGTGTCTCTGTGTGTGTGTGTGTGTGTGTGTGTGTGTGTGTGTGTGTGTGTGTGTGTGTGTATGTGTGCACTGCTGGGACCTTGTGGCTTAAGGGGGAAATGTCTTTTTAATAGGATGAGACAGAGTGCACACTGGTCTTGGTGAAGAGGCCCGGTCGCTGCCCCGGCTCTGTCCTGGCGTGACCCGCGGCCCTGCCTCCCTGCCTGGCTGCCCACGCCTGTGCCCGGCCGCATGCCCGCCGCCCAAGTGCCACTGTTGGCTGCTGCCACTAATGCAGGCTGGTGCATTACCTCTCGCTCACTCTGCCCACTGGCATGACATGGGATTCCCTCCCTCCACCCTGTGCCCTCCCTTCTTCCTTCTCCTCCTCCTCCCCTCTCTTTCTCTATCCCTCCTTTCCTTCCTCCACCCCCCCCCCCCCCACCCTTCCGCTCCACCCCACCTCTGCCAGTGCGCCCGAGCATGCAGAGCTTAATAACTGCCAATGATGGGCTGCACTGTCAAAGCTGGGGATAAACCTGCGCCATGTTGCCCAAGGTGTCACTTCCACTCTCGTCAATTACAGAGGAGCAGAGGGGAGTGGAGCGGAGAGAGGAGAGCACACACACACACACACAGACACACACACACACACACACAAACACACACACACACCACCTTCACCGGGACCCAGGAGAGTTCAACTGGCACCGCTCTTAATCTTTATTCTTAATGTCTTACTTTCATCATACATCTAATCAAATTAAGGGGAAGCCATACTGATTCATAATTTACCATCTTATTTAACTTCTTATTTCATTTCATCGTTTTGGGCTTTACATTATTTATATTATTTAGCCTCCTTTAATTGGCTTGTGTAGTGCTACCAGGTGATGTGTTTGTCTCATCACAAGCCACCGAGTTGAATTCCCCTCTGGTAAGAAATAAAGTTGTTTTGTGTGATTGATTGGTTCAGCGTAGCAACAGCCCGTCAATAAAGTAACAGCTTCAGCCCAAAGTCCAGGCACCACAATAGCTGTTCTTTCTGAGAGACTGCAAAAGTGAGGGGGAAAAAGTACTATTCCCCTAACAGCTAAACCTGCGCATTTATGAGAAGTCAGAACTTTCACTGCCTCCCACAGGTCCAAAATGTGTTTGTGGTGTTAAACGTCCAGGTCCATGGGGCAGGAGTCTGAGGGCCACTGTAAAAAGCCCATAACACAGGAAATATTGCTGGCAGTGGGAAAACTGTGTTCAGGAAAAGACACAATCAGAGAAACAAACAAACAAACAAAGCGTGTGTGATCTGCTGGACGTCTAGTTTCAGGACACATTAAGTCTATAGAAAGTGCCCTCACAGAAAGCATGTCAACAGCCATATGGCTCCGCTCCCCACTGGAGGGTTAGCCTGAGAACTGCACGCCTTAGAACTGAGCTACTGGGACCAGGGGTGGGACTCACAAAAGCGAAAGAGCTCTATGTGCATTTCCACTGAAAACATCATGCAGCACTGTTGAGCACGAGAGCACTGCCGTCTGGTGATGTAGTCAGACTGTACGCCTATTATTCCATGACCCCATGATCCCACCCACAACATTAGCAACACAACATGTTAGAGCAGCAGAAAACCTCAGCTCCAGTTTCAGGCCTCAGAATAGCCCTGTGTGCAGAAACTAGGAGCCTCGGATGCAGCAGCTGGACTGGTCTGGAATGGAGCCGGATAGGATGAATGAACTGGAGGGACTTGTATTGGGAAGCTGAGAGAAGAGGAGAGAGGCAGCTATCACCTCACCAGGCAGGAGGATGCTGAGTACCACCACCTCCACCGTTATCACACACTCCACACACCTCCACCCTCACCACCCGCACCACACACCTCCACCCTCACCACACAAATTACACAACCCCACCCTCACTCACACCACAGACATGAGAGGAGGAGAGGAGAGGAGGAGGAGAGGAGAGGAGGAGAGGAGAGGAGAGGGAAAAGGCAGCTGTCAGGGTAAGTTTGGGTGTGAGCTGGGATGGGGTGAGGCCAGGGCAGCCACTGATGTCAAAGAGTGGCAGTGTGTGTGGAGGGAGCTGTCAACTGACACCTACACGCATACAAACAAACACACACACACACACACACACACACACACACACTCTCTCTCTCTCTCTCTCTCTCTCTCACACATACACTTATGCAAGAAGCCCACTCACACACTTTAACCTCTGTACAGATGGGTCTGGGAATAGACACTCATGCATGATGCAAACATACAGTACACTTCAGACACGTGAAAACACACTTCAAGAACACACGAGAATACACACACACACACACACACACACACTTTAAGAACACGCCTGCCAAGCTGCAGCAGAGAACTGTGTGTGTGGTTTAAAACATGGGAAGGAGGAGCTGTGGCACTACTGGCTGCAGCATCCATGCACGCAGGGGCCCGGGTATGGGTAATTTCACGATCCCACCCCCACCCCCCCTCTCTCTGTCTCTCTCTCTCTCTCTCTCTCTCTCTCTCTCTCTCTCTCTATATATGTCTCTCACCCACATACTGTCACTCTTCATGATCGACTGTCCTGTCTAAATAAAGGCAACATTTTCAAAAATATATCATATAAAAAAACAGGGAGAGAGGCAGGCAGGCAGACAGACAGCTCTCACGCCTGTCATGGACTCCACAGAGTGACAACCTTGCTAAAGAAGCCATCTAGAATGAACTTTTACCGAGTCTAATTAAAAGTCTGAGTCACAGAGAGAGACAGAAAGAGAGACAGTGACAGAGACTAAAAAGAGAAGGAAAGAGAGAGAGGGACAGAGAGAGAAAAAAGAGTGAGAAAGAGAGAAGAGAGAAAGAAGAGAGAGATGAGAGAGAGATGGTGTGAGGACAGTCAGTAAGCCTTAAGAGCTTCCGCTCTCCTAGGCAAACAGACCTTCTACTTTCCATTCTCATCAGCATCTCCACACAGACAGATGGAAACACCACACACACATACACATACAAACAAACACACACACACACACACACACACACACACACACACACACACACACACACACACGCATTATACACACACAAACGCACACACACACACACACACACACACACACACACACACGCACACACATATACACACACAAACATATATACACACACACATACACAAACGTATACACACACACACACACACACACACACACATACACACACAAACGTATATATACATCAGTATACACACACACACACACACACACAAACGTACACACACACACACACACAAACGTTACACACACACACACACACACACACACACACACCGACAAATGCATGTGTTGGAACATACTGTAGAGTACATCATTTTTTCTCTCTCTCTCTCACACAAACACAAACTCAGAGGGCGCTCTTGAGAGACACTAAGCCACACTAAGCCCCCCCACACACACACACACAGCACTCCAGCCCTCTCCTCCTACTTGGTCACGCCACAAGAGGACATCCATCTTCATATCAACATCCATTACAGCAACAAAACAGGCAGCACAGCACCTCAGATAACCTGAGGAGGCCACTGGAACTGGGATGGTTTCACCCTCACTATGAACTGAGGAAAGGGGGGGGGGGGCTGGGGTGACCCCCCCCATACACACACACACACACACACACACCTTTGCAAACAGTCTATCTGTTCAGGCAGAATCCCCACAGCAAACCCCTATCCCCCATTCCTTGGAGATGGTAAAAATACACACACGCACACACACACACACACACACACACACACACACACACACACACACACACACACACACACACACACACACACACACACACACTATCCAAGGGGGGGATTATACAAGGTCTGTATTGATCAAATCTGCCGGTACACTTACAGAGAGGAGTTTATGATTGAGAGCGTGAAGGTCTAGACTCTAATATGTGGGGAGCGCTCCTTTTGAAAATTGACTATGACCCCTCTGTTACGCCTGCAACGGGCAAGTGCACCTGGGAGAGGGGGATTGTGGGATTTCTACAGCCTCCCCAGCTGCCTCTCCCGCATCGCCAGGGAGACTCATACGCTCATAATCAAGGGAGCAGATTCCCCTAGAGGAATAGGAAGTCTCTAGTTCATTTCACACAAAAACATACACACACACACACACACACACTCATGACACACACACACACACACACACACACACACACACACACACACACACACACACACACACTCATGATACACACACACACACTCTCACACACACACACACACACACACACACACACACACAGTCCTCGCTGGAGTTGAGTGTGTTGATAAAAGACACTACAGAAGACGCTGCTGTTGACCTCCAGGGTGGTCCTAATTATGATAGGTGTATATTTAGTGGTGTTTGTGGTGTGTGTGTGTGTGTCATGAGAGACCCAAATGAGGAAACGGGGAAGTCATCCAGCTGCTCTCTCTGACATTTTCACTGGCACGCCAGCCTACTCACTTTCTTTGCCTGAAAGCCTGAAAGCACACGCGCACACACGCGCACACACACACACACACACACACACACACACACACACACACACACACACACACACACATAGTCACAAACACACACACACACATTACACACTATTGGAAGACACACACACACACACACACAGATGTGCATACCACAGCCAGCACGCAATACAGGCACACACACACACACAAACACACACACACACACAGAGACACACAAACTCTCAACTTCAGCCTAAAGCATGTCAATGTCAGCGCCTATTTTGGTGGCAGGCAGGCGGGTGTGTTTTTGTGCTTTGTGTCTGAATGTGACTCCACTAAATGGCAAACAGGAAGCGTGAGGAGAGCCCATAAATCACCTGCTGCAAGAGCCTCCATATGCAGCCACCACCGCCAAGCCATGCCGTCTCCCCCGGGGTACGTACCACACACACACACACACACACACACACACACACACACACACATACACACACACACACACACACACACATACACATACATACACACACACACACACACACACACACACATACATACATACACACATGCACACACACACTCACACACATGCACACACACACACACACACACACACACACACACACACACACACACACACACACACATACATACATACATACACACACACACTCATACACAAGCACACACCAACACAAACACACATAGAGGCATAAAAAATATTCACAGACACACACACACACACACAACATTCTCTCACACAAATATCCACACATGCATCCCTTTGGAGGAAGTTGCACTATAATGACAGCCACTCCACAGATGGGTTCTCACAGCACTGGGCGGCACCATAGACAATGCACATCTTCACCACACTCCCCTTTTCTGCTTGTGTCTGAATCTGACTCATTAAAAAAAAATGATAATAATATTAATAATAACAATAATAATACATACATAATAAATAATAATATGTGTTTTATTCACTTATTTGGCTCAGCAGAGACTATGTCAATGCCTGCAGCAGTACATTCTCATGCAACCCAGCTGCACTGATAAGCTGTTATTAATGTGCTCATTTCTGTAATTGAGGCAGTTAGGGGGGCGGGGTGGTGAAGGCGGCGATCCACTCGGGCCGATAGCCACACCACCCTAAAAGGCCCTCGCTCTGCGCCAATTAAGCACAGGGCAGAGACAGAGGCGCGGAGTAGGGCTGAGCTCGACAGACAAACCTCCACGCTCTGCCACCCTCCACCCTCCAGGCTGGACCCGGCTAGTCTGGGCAGGGCTGGGCAGAGCTAGACTACGCTGGCGAGGCCAGGCTAAGATGGGCAGGGCTGGGCAGAGCTAGACTACGCTGGCGAGGCCAGGCTAGTCTGGGCAGGGTTGGGCAGAGCTAGACTACGCTGGCGAGGCCAGGCTAAGCTGTGCAGGGCTGGGCAGAGCTAGACTACGCTGGCGAGGCCAGGCTAGTCTGGGCAGGGCTGGGCAGAGCTAGACTACGCTGGCGAGGCCAGGCTAAGATGGGCGGGCTTGGGCAGAGCTGGGTGGGGCAGGATTGGACTGGGCTGCACTGGGTATGGACCCTTTCAAGAGAGTTCCATTATCAGCATCATAGTTGGCCCCACAAGACTTCCTTTTTAACATTCCATATGTTATCTTAATGCAGAGGAAGTAGATTGGGGCCCAAATAGAACGTTCAAGCATTGTTTTTGTTTTTATTGTTGAAAGGGTCTATAGGCGGGGCTTACAGCGGGGGCTTTACCAGGTGCACCACTGAAGCGATC
>NC_063197.1:7483329-7500829 GCF_017589495.1 Alosa alosa
AATCAAATAACACCAAATGAAATAAAAAAGGGTAAAAACCAAAAACACCCTGTGACAACTCTGAGTGAATGCTCTACTGACGGCCAGTTAATTAGATAAAGCAGGAGACATGTTTGTAGTTTAGACTTTTTTCAATTAGGTCGGTTCTTGGATTCTTCTCAGCCACTGGTACACAGCCAAGCAATTTATTAGCTTCAACAAGAGGCAAACCCTTGTGTCAAATTAATTAGGGCCTGGGGTACATATGAAAATGTACACATTTGACAACAAACTTTTAGCACCTTGTGTTTTGGGAGATAAATCAGTGGCCAGGGTCAGGTGCGCTGAATGCATTAGTGCGTCGGCTTCCCCCTGGTGCTGGAGTCTAACCTTCTCCAAATGGTGTTTGTGAGGGAAAAAAGAGCTAGTCTTCAGAAGGGCACGCACTCTGGTGGCAAATGAGAGAGCGAGAGAGACAAAGGGTGTGTGTGTGTGTGTGTGTGTGTGTGTGTGTGTGTGTGTGTTTAGCAGGGCACACACTCTGGTGGGAGATGACAGAGAGAAAGAAAGCGTGTGTGTGTGTGTGTGTGTGTGTGTGTGTGTGTCTACAGCAGGGCATGCACTCTTGTGGCAAATGAGAGAGCGAGAGAGACAAAGGGTGTGTGTGTGTGTGTGTGTCAGAAAAGAGAGAGAGAGAGAGAGAGAGAGGGGGGTGGAGAAGGGGGAGAAGAGAGTGAAACCAAGTGAGTGTGAAAAAGAGAGAAAAGTGTGAGAGAGAAAAAAAAAAAAAGAGAGAAAAAGAGAGAGAGAGAGAGAGAGAGAGAGGGAGAGTAGAGTGTGAAGACTCAGTGCATGAGCACGACTATACTATAGACAGCAGTGTATGAAGGCAGTGGGGGAGGGAGTGTTGAATGTGGTGTGTGTGTGTGTGGGGGGGGGGCCTTGCTGCAAAGGGCTGATTTATTTTGTGCATATCTGTAAAGAACCTTCCATCTGGCACAGCACAAAACCATCACCACTGTAATTAAAACGCAATTACCACCTCACTACTCCCCCAGTAACGCACTAATCCCAGAGAAGTCATTCCATCTGTGTCATAGACACACATGCACACACACACACACACACTGCCATCTTTCTCACACCACACTGCACCTACTCACCTCCAAACACACACACACACAAACACACACACACACACACACACACACACACACAATCTCTCTCTCCCTCTCTCGCTGTCTCTCTAAGCTGTCTCTGTTCTCTTCTCATTGCAGTCCTGCTGTTGTACATGTAATAGCCCTGTCTCATACCCCTTTGCTTTCACCACCATCAAAGAGCAGGACGAGAGAGAATGAGATGGAGGGAGAGAGAGAGAGAGAGAGTGGGCCAAAAAGAGAATGAGAGGGAGAAAGAAAAAGAGAGAAGATGGTGTTTTGCTTCTGATGTATAAGTAGAGGTAAACGCAATGCATCAAACCTGCAATGTGGCGCCACTTACACCCCCTACACACACACATACACACCCATCTAGGACTCCCATGCAGATACTCCTACACTAGACACTATGCTGGGTCTCCTCTCTCTCTCTCTCTCTCTCTCTCTCTCTCTCTCTCTCACACACACACACAGACACTCTCCCTCTCTTTCAACAGCAGTGTCAAACATGGTTATTATATTGCCTGAAAAAACACCTTTTGCGTACATGTCATCCAACACTAAGTACTGTAATTGATCATTTCGCCTTGGCAAACACACACAGTGAGAGCTGCCCTGCACTGCCCCGCGCAGACCCAGGTGTTGCTATGCCAGCAACGCACACGGTGACGGGAAATGGGAAGCTGTTGAAGTGTCATTAAATGCAAATAGTGCGCGTCTTTCAGGATATGCACTCATGCACTCAGGCAGGGAGCGGCATGCGCGCAGATAGGCCCCGCCGACAAAGCCTCCGCCATTAGCTAAGGCTGCCAAGAGACCGGCTCTTTCTCGACACCGCACCGTACATTTCCACCACGGTGAGTCTTCACCTGTGTGTGTGTGTGTGTGTGTGTGTGTGTGTGTGTGTGTGTGTGTGTGTGTGTGTGTGTGTGTGTGTGTGTGAAGGGGAGTAAAGAAAAGACCTTTCCTGAGCCAGAGGACAGAGTGACACCATCATGCGATAAGAGAAGCTGAAATTATAACACGAGGAGTCCTTGAGATGGGAGAAGAGGTTATTCTCTGTGTGTGTGTGTGTGTGTGTGTGTGTGTCTGTATCTGTGTGTTATTGTGTGTGCGTGCAAGTCTATGTACTAGTGTGTGTGTGTGTGTGTGTGTGTGTGTGTGTGTGTGTGTGTGTGTGTGTGTGTGTGTGTGTGTGTGCGTGCGTATGTCTCTTAGTGTATGTGCAAGTCTATATACTAGTGTGTGTGTGTCTGTCTGTCTTTTTGTCTGTCTGCCTGTCTGTGTGTCTGTATGTATTGTGTGTGTGTGTGTGTGTGTGTGTGTGTGTGTGTGTGTGTGTGTGTGTGTGTGTGTGTGGTAGACTTGTAAGGAGGGGGCATTGAGCTGTCCCTTCAGGTATAAAACCTTAATTACTTGTGACTAAATCTGTAATTAAAATATATCACAGCTGCAGACTTACCTGTGCGTGTGCGTGTGTGTGTGTGTGTGTGTGTGTGTGGGGGGTTGGGGGGCACAGCACTGGGACCAAAATGACTGTCACAGATAAATCACTTCCACACACACTTTCACACACCAGCGACAGAAGAGAGCGGGAAAGAGATTAGACAGAAAGAGGGGGAGCAAGCGTGAGGAGGAGAGAGAGATGGAGGGAAGGAAAGAGGCAGAAGGAGAAAGAGAGAGAGGTGGAGAGGAAAAGAGAAGGATTGAAAAGAAGAACAAGACATGGCAGGTAAATTGAGAGAGCAAAAAAGAAACAAAGACACCGACCGAGTTGGAGGAGATTTTAAATAAATGATTCTGGAAAAAAAAATCCCAAAGTAGTCTTTTGTCTCGGAAAAGGAGAAGAGAGCATTCATTTTCACATTCCGACACACTGTCTCTCTCTTTTAGAAAGCCGGAGCCATCTAAGCCCAGCTAATTCAAAATGTTCAATTTAGGACTGAGGCCGTGGCAAAAAAAAAAAGAAGATGGGCCTCTCAGCGACATTAAAAAAGTCGATTCACACAGTGTGTATGTGTGTTGCATATGTTGTGTGTTGTGTGACGTTGAGAGAATTGTGTTGTTTCCTGTTTTGGCTGCTCCGAGGCAAAGGGTGAAAATGATCTGTGCTTCCTCGCCAGGCGACAAATGTAACAGGCATCCGAGGGTAAGGACTCATTGCTATCACTGACGCCAGTGGAGACGTCAAGAAATTGTGTGTGTGTGTGTGTGTGTGTGTGTGTGTGTGTGTGTGTGTGTGTGCTCGTACAGAGGTTCGTACGGGTTGAGGGGTTGGGGGACTGGGGGTGGGTGATGAAAAATGAAGAGTGACCAGAGCCACTGGGGTTAAGCACAATTGTTGTTGCAGAAAAAAAGACATTACTGGAAATGGCTTTGGTACCGTGGGCAGCCCTGTTGAATGGCAAGCACTTCTCTGAGGCCGGCGGAGAGTTCCTCCCCCGCCCTGCCAAGCACTCCATCATAAAGCACGAGCAGAAGGACGGGTGGAGGTGAGATGGAGATGGAGATGGAGATGGGGGGGGGGGGGGGCATAGCTGCACCTCACTATGCACTATGAAGGGGGATCCGTGGAAGGAGAGCGCAAGACTAGGGGAAATCAAGAGTCATGCTGGCAAGAAACGATAACCAGAGTCCCTCTGTGCACAAAAAGTCTCGGCCTCATTTGATATCATGTAGCGTTATGGGTCGTAAATCTGAAGCTATTATTGTGTTAATCTCTGGCCACTGTGTAGGAGGCCGTACTCTTAAACTGATAGCATGACAGTCAACGTAGTGATGTTTGAACCCTCCATCAAGAGCAAAAAGGAATGGTGACATGTTGCCATACAGTATGTGCCATCACATCAAGATGTAGACTGCATAACAACTTCAAGATACTACTGTTGGGGTGACTGAAAATGTGACACTGAATTTGATTCATTAACAAAGATAAAGAGAAGGCTTTGTGTGGACACAAGCTGGATTAAATGGTAAAAGCTGGATTGAATGATACAATATTAAACAGTCTTCAAAGACCTTATCAAAGATGAATCAGTGAGATTTAGGGAAAATCAACCATATGGTGATTAAACCAAACACCAGTTTCTTGATTAATCATGGTCATTATAAATCCCCACCTCACACACACACACACACACACACACACACACACACACACACACAGACATCTTCAGTAGATCAGGAAAAGGACAGGAAGTTGGCTGATTTGTCAAGATCATCACCCATTGTGGAAAAATAATTGTAACCCTCAACTCAGATTTGATTACAATGCTGATTAGTAGATTAGGGGGATGTGTCTAATGGCATTTCATATCTCCAAATCAGAAAGAGTGACAATGCTACATTGCATGAGTATCGTGTCATCAAAGACCCTGACAAAACCTCAATCTCAATGGAACCTCAAAAAAAAAAAAAAAACACTAGCCCATGTCTTCCAGTAGAACTGGTGCACATTTCAAGGTGTATGGGTCTTCCTGCACCTACGCCGGGATCGGACGTATAAATAATTTAGTGCAGATTAAATGACTGACAAAGAGACAAAGTCAAGAGAAAATAGCAGCGGTGTGAGAGCGTGGGGCGGCGGTGAGCCTGGAGTGGGCAATTCGTCTGCTCCTGCTAAACCCGCCCCGACCCCATCCGTCAGAATCCTCTGTTGTTGCGCCAGACACTAAAAGGGAAGACAGTTTTCCCCGCAGGTAAGAGCGTTCATCACCCCAACTTCACACACACACACACACACACACACACACACACACACACACACACACACACACACACACACACACAAATCTGCCTGGAAACGGAGTGAGGAAGCACTGTGCTACACTGTCTGAGAACTATCTGTAACATGAATGGGGTGGAAGGCACAGCGGTGTCCCAAATGTCCTGCAGTAGTTTTGTTTTTCATTTTCTAATGGTCAAAACTTTAGAATGCTAGAATGTTCTGTCAGAGAAGACAACCACATTTGGCTGTTTTCCCAAAAAAACATTATGGTGCTTTGAGCATCGCATTAAAGAGAGAGCGAGAGAGAGAGAGAGAGGGGGGGGGGGGTGTTAGTGTATTTATCATTTAATGATTTGCCATGCAATCAAAAAGCTTTAGTGAAACGCCATCCTGGTAATTTCAATGAGTTAAATAATAGCAGAAGTGCATGGCTCTTTGAAAGCACAAAAGATATGTTGTTCTTATAAATTCACTTACATTTAGTACAAACTTTTTTTTCCCCATTTAGCACAAGGTGAAAGCACTAGCTGACGGTTCGGCGTGAATATATTCGAACTGGATATGAGCCTTGGAAATGTTTCTGGCCAAAAACACGAAAGGCAGGGCCGTCTGACCAGCAGGAGCTGACAGGGAGCTGAGGCAGAGCCATTGATTTGTTTACTAACAGCACACTGCCTCTTGGCTTTCGCTCCAGCCGGGGGGACGGAATAATCAATAGCATTTTTGTTCTTTTGGGGGCTCCACATGGACGGCCGAGCCTGACGAGCTGGACACTGGAGACCTAAGAAAACGAATCTTCAAAAACCAGACACAGACCTCTGGGACCGCTGAGCTTGGATACCCAAGACGCCTAGATGGGAAGGCCGAACAGGAACCGATAGGTTTGCCTTACATGACCTTGAGAATCAGAGATTTTGTGTAACTGCAAGCGGGGAGTGAAAGAGAAATGCATTCTCTCCTGTGAGGGCCGGCACACCACAATGAAGCAGGCAAGGCTGACCAGATCTGGAGGATAATTAGAGTTCAGCGCTGAAGCTGGACTAAAGTCCTAAAAGCCTCTAATAAGCTGAAAATAAATATTTAATTAAACCAGACCACCTGACTGTGGCAATGTTGTGTATGCAAATGCAGCTTTACAAGGTTAGTCAATAATTAATAGCCAACCAAGAGGTGTGACAGAGGACACTTTGGCATTGCTAATGGACAGAGACGCCTTCAAACCCTGACATTTACTTTGTGACAGGAAGTCCTCCCTGAGACAGTCGGCTCTGGACTCCGACTTTAAAAAAACAAAAACAAATCTGAAGTGAAACTTTTGAACAACCCCTTTATGATGAGTGACCATGGAAGCCCTTCCAGGGAATGTTACAGAGCCACCTAATTGCAACTCTGAAAAACGGCCCAAATAAATATCTCATTACTTCAATGAAATTACCTGCACAAAACAACCCACCAACCCACCAAAAAAACAAACTCTGAGTTCAGCCACATGGAGACGGGTACAGGCGGGGTTGTGGACAGAAGGCCTTGAGACGCATGTTTCTGGTGAGGTTATGTGGCAGAGGGTGTTTGGGGGTGGTCTACGTCAGCTGAAAGAGAGAGAGAGAGAGAGAGAGAGAGAGAGGGCAGATGGGCCGATAGAGACGTTGATCTAATTGAGTCTGACTTCTTTCACCACCTTTTCCGCCATCCATCTGTACATAGCCTTGGACCCTGCACACACCTCCCCAACAACACACCGTCTCAGCTCCGCTCTGTGCAAACCTCAGCTCCGTGGCCACACACACACACACACACACACACACACACACACTGCATGCCAGACACACACGCAGCGCAAGCACACAGACACACACACACACACACACAGCCACGCCACACACACACACACACACACACACACACACACACACACACACACACACACACACACACACACACACACACACACACACACACACACACACACACACACACACACACACACACACACACACACACAGACAGCCTGTCAGCAAGAGAACATCTGGACAGGTTTCATACAAGCCAACAGTTGCCAACCTGCCTAATAGCCTATGGAGTCAATTAGAAGAAGGAAAATGCACTGGCTTAATTGTTAATGGGCCCATCTGGATAATGGCGATTTTCAGAAGGAGAGGACACTTCTTAGTTGGTCATCGGGGATATTCCTGTCCTGTCCTAGCGTACTCTACAGTGAGGTACTGGAGAATAATCACAACACAAACTGTTTGTGTACATTTATGTTCTTTCAACAGGCTGCAGCTTGTGTGTGCGTGTGTGTGTGTGTGTATGTTAGAGTTTTTCTGTGTGTGTGTGCATGAGTGTGTGTGTGTTTGTGTGTGTGTGTGTGTGTGTGTGTTTGAGTTTTCCTGTGTGTGTGTGGATGAGTGTGTGTGTGTGTGTGTGTGTGTGTGTGTGTGTGTGTGTGTGTGTGTGTGTGTGTGTGTGTGTGTGTGTGTGTGTGTTTGAGTTTTCCTGTGTGTGTGTATCTGTGTGTGTGTGTGTGTGTGTGTGTGTGTGTGTGTGTGTGTGTGTTTGAGTTTTCCTGTGTGTGTGTGTGTGTGTGTGTGTGTGTGTGTGTGTGTGTGTGTGTGTGTGGGGAGGTTGGTTTGTTCTTCGTTGGGGTATAGAGTCTTTCTCAATCTTCATTTCTATGCAAAACGCAGCTGAGGCACTGGGCAAATGAAATGCTGTATTCTATTTAGTGCTTGATAACAAATGCCCTCTTGCACAGCACAGCTCTCTCTGTTCTCCTCCTCCATCTCTCTGTCCAGCACTGCACCAGAGAACAGCTCCACTGGCACCCACACAGAGAGAGAGAGGGAGAGAGAGAGGGAGGGAGGGAGAGAGAGAGAAGGGGGAAAAAAACCTCTCCCAATTTTGTAGACACTAATTATTGCCACACTTTCTCAAAACAATCCAGAACCACCGCCAGACTACTTTCCATCATGCTTCCTATTCTTCTTTTTTCGTCTGCTCCTCTGCTACCCCCCCACCCCCCACCCCCCCAGCCCTGAGGCTGCAGCATGGTGAAATTCAATCCCCCCCGGGCAACACAACAGCAGCATAAATTCCCGCTTGGCAGGTGATGCTCCAGCAAAGGCGATGAGGCCAGCCTGGGTTATTTATCCAGGCCCGAGAGGAGCACAGGCACATGACAGTGACAACAGAGGTGTGTGTGTGTGTGTGTGTGTGTGTGTGTGTGTGTGTGTCTGTGTGTGTGTGTCTGTGTGTGTGTGTCTGTGTGTGTGTGTATCTGTGTGTGTGTATCTGTGTGTGTGTGTGTGTGTCTGTGTGTGTGTGACAGGTGGATAGCACAGAAGGCTGAAGACCAAGAGGGGGGTCTGTCTGTAAAGGGTAAAGTAAAGGGGTGAAAAACATTGGTTGGGTGGGTGGGTTTGTGTGGGACTTTGTCTGGGGGGGGGGGGGGTGGAGCTGGGGTACTGGGGAGGGAAGTGTTGATGATAGATTGAAAACCCCATTTACTCAGAGTTGGGACTCCAGCTCACAAATTCAACTTGGCATGAAGGACAATTTGGAGCTGGGAAGAAAAACACACACACACACACACACACACACACACAGCACTCCACAGCAAGGACACTGGAGAGTTACACAGAGGGGAGAGTCAGAGTAAGTAAAGTGGAGAAGGTGGTGTGTGTGTGTGTGTGTGTGTGTGTGTGTGTGTGTGTGTGTGTGTGTGTTAGGCTTTTTTGGTTGTTTGTTTTCAGGTCAGTTCATCTTGTGCCAGATCTCTCTGAGGACTCCTGGAGTTTCCCTGGCGGTGCCTCCCATGCAAATGCCTTCTCCTCACACACACCACACACACACACACACACCCCACACACCACACACACATATAATATGCTGCCGTGCTCTTTCCCCTTTCAAAAGAGCGAAGTGGCCAGGTCAAGCCAAGCCACTCAACGTCTTATGCTTCATGACAGAGTCGGGTACACTTAGGTCTCTCCTCTCCTCTCTAGACCTCGTAGAGAAGAATTAAACAACAAAAACAAAAACAATACAGCAGTTAAAAGTAAACACACAAACATCTTTAAAAAGAAAAAGAGACAAAAACAGGCAAGTGTCTGCAAAAAAGCCATATTGTAAACAGCCATCTTACAAACTGCCACACCTGCTACTGCTCAAGGAAGCCAAACACAAAGGACAAAAGTGTTAGATATCTACGTATGGCATGTGTGTATGTGTGTGTGTGTATACGCATGCACGGCCTCAATAACATCTTCTTTTTCCAGGGCAAAGGAAACCAAGCAACCCGGCTGGCCTAATTGAAACCGAAGTTATGGCGGCGCACACCTTTCCCCATGAGCCAAAACAAATGTGCGTTTGATTTGTTATCATTTGTGAGGGAAGGGGTTAAAGCAATGGGCCCCCACGCTAACGCTACCGCTAACAGTGCCCTGACAAATGGAGGCTCGGGTATATGAACCATGAAATGAACACTCTAGCAATTTGAAGGCAGGAGGCTCTCAGCACCACGGCCAGCAACAAAGTGCCTGCAACACCTCAGTGGTTGAGCGATGGTATTCACGAGGGCGAGGAGGAGAGTGTGGGGGTGAGAGAGAGAGAGAGTGAGGGAGAGAGAGGGAGAGAGAGGATAATGTGAGGAAGGAGGCGCAAGAGAATGGGAGAGAGAGAGAGAGAGAGAGAAGAATGTGAGGAAGTAGGCGCAAAAGAATGGCAGAGAGAGAGAAAGACAGAGAAATGGAGGAGGTGAGAGAATAGGAGAGAGAGAGAGAAAGAGAAGTGGGGAGTGGGGAGTGGGGGTGGGGGTTGGAGAAAGGCCCTGTGGCAAGGAAAGGAAATGTACCGGGCATGCTCAGACCTTCATACTAAGCAGTCACAGACTTCCACACAAACAACCTCTCCACCAGCAGGCCTTGCATGTTACCGCAGTCTTCAGTGTTCAGACCGCAAACAAAAGCCATCAACTGTGACAAATCTGTATATCAACGCTAAGATAATCACGTTGGTGAAGAGGTAAGACTGAATCTCACTGATAAAACAAAGTACAACCTAAAGAGGGTCAGTGAGATTGAACATTAACCTTTTAAGTTGAATTTCCCAAGCAGCACATTTTCTTTTCATTTCAAGTCTGCATGCTTGACTAAGTTTGGTTTGTATGTGTGTGCATGCATATTTGTCTTGTGTGCACACATCCTTGTCCTTGTTTCCTTGCGTCCTTGTTTCTAGTTACCAATAAATTCCACACTCTGGTTTCAGCCTTCTTTCATAAGACTACAATTCCCATGCTCCAGTCAGCTTAAGTTTTCAGTGTGCACATGTGTGCACATATTCATATTGCCTTTATTCATTTAGGCACTACTACCCAATGGCTCAAGTGAGTGTTAAGATTGCGCTTGGCACCAGAAACAGCTGAAAAAAAAAAACACAGATGCACAAGGATGGAAATTATTTCTGCGTTGTTGCACTATTGTTGAATATTCCGACGGTAGGATTGCACCATCGCAGCAAACTTCGGTAATCACACCTCCATCCCCGGTTGACGCAGCAGATGTTCTTGTCTCCATTAATTGGTGCTGTGGCTGAAAAAAGCCGATCGACGGTAAATAAGGCATTTAAAAGCGCTGCCGGTTGTCCGGCCCCTCGTCCACACCCTGATTTCCGAGCTGGAAATGATTACGCCAGGCGGCCGACAGGCACGTCTGCTCAGGTTAATTCAGTTTGCGCTGCTGACGCTGCCGCCGCCGACGACTTTCAACAAACACAGAACAAAAACATCACGGAGAGCGAGAAGAGACAGACAGAGTGAAGCTCATTTCTGGTGATGACCCACAATTAGAGACGCGCTGGAATGCGCCTGGTACATTTGTTTTTCTTCCACTTCTTCACTTTCCTCCAAACGATGATGAGTTCCGTTTCTTTCTTCTGTTCCACTTAAAGTCGCTATATTTATTCCATTTCGCTTTGAACGCCTTCCATCACGCTCCTCTCCAGCGAAGCTTTGAACCGGTCTCTGGCTACGCGGCAGAAGGAATGTCCGTCAGTGGGCCCTCAGCGCTCAGCACACGCACCGCTCACTGGACACCTCTCCATCTGGGCACCTGCTCACTCACAGATAAGGAGTGCAGATGTTCTTAAGTTCTCCAACAGATCCCTCACAGATAAGGAGTGCAGATGTTCTTAAGTTCTCCAACAGATCCCTCACAGATAAGGAGTGCAGATGTTCTTAAGTTCTCCAACAGATCCCTCACAGATAAGGAGTGCAGATGTTCTTAAGTTCTCCAACAGATCCCTCACAGATAAGGAGTGCAGATGTTCTTTAGTTCTCCAACAGATCCCTCACAGATAAGGAGTGCAGATGTTTTTAAGTTCTCCAACAGATCCCTCATAAAAAAAGAAGCAGGCCAAGTAAAAGAAAAAAAACAAACAGCTAAAGTGCTCTAGACTAGACAACAGATTTGGATCTGGAGTCCGAGTCTGAGGCAGAGTCCAAGCGTGGGTGGGTTGATAAAGCAGTAAAGCTGACCAGGGATCAGAACCCCTTATTAAAGTAACCTCGCTCCACAATAGCCTGACAGGACGCCGACTGAACTCTGAGTCAGTGCCTCGAGCGAGTCTGCAGAGAAGAGGTCAGGTATGTTTCGGCCGCTCACGTCAGGCAATAAAGTGGACGCCTGCTGGCTCACGAGCCCCCGCGCCCCACGCCCCTGCTCTTGCCCCGAGGCCCCCGCCCCGCTGTCTGCCACTCCTCGGGCTGGACGGGGGTGATTGCACATGGCAGTTCGCTAGTGCCAGTGTCCGTCTTCATCAGCGGTCCACTCCATCATGACCGTCTCGCTCTCTCCCGTCCGCCTGCCCTGCCCGCTCTCCTCTTCAGCTCTTAATTTGCCTCCAAACAGACTTCGGCCCACAGACAGCGCTTTATCCTCAAGCACAGGGCCGCCTCACACACACACACACACACACAAACACACACACTCCTGGACAGACCACTTTTCAGGACGTTTCTGGCGGAGAACAAGACAAGAGAAAGCAAAAAAAATAAAAATAAATAAATATTAAAAAAAAAACAGACTGACAGAAAATGCAATTTCTCTGAAAGCTTTAAAAAAAAATAACATCTTTCAGCGAAGTGAAGAGTATTGGCAGTAGAGCCAGAAGAAGTTACAAAAAAACAGCAAACAGCAAAGGGAGAAGCAAATTCTCCCTTTTTCCTCCACCCATCCTGGTGCTGATGTATGATGCTCCGATGTGTGCGTGTTGGAGACCGGTGTCATCGTAATGGAGGGGTAATTAACAACCGCGTCTCATCAGCCGCCACGCGAGATGAAAGCTTTTTGTCCCACCCTATTTCTGCGAAACTGGCGAATAGAGAGAGTGTAAAATCACTCTTAATTAACCATTTGTCACAGGGCTAGCATTCAGACTGTGCATTGTGTGTTCCAAAAGTGCTCTCTTCGAAATGATTAATTCAGGAAGGGAAAAAAAAAGACAATACACTCTTCTCATTATGCTCCCAAAACTTCTTCTCTTCTACTTGTCTGTTTTTTTTTCTCTCTGCATATTCCCATAATCTTTCCACTGGCGCAGAGCCAGGATTTCCTTACCTGAGAGTCCAGGTGAACGCAGACGTTCAGTCAAAACCTCAAGAGTAAATAGAACACAAAAGAACCCACACGCTTCAGGGAAATGTATTTCAGTGGGCTAAGGACACATACACACACACACACACACACACACACACACAGGCCATCCCTAGGGACAGACAGTCAGCAAGCCCACACATTCTGCCCGGCTACATCCAGTGTAGGAGGAGTGGGGTAAACACAGACAGAATATCACTGATGTTGTTTACAGATCCACAAACACTCCCACAGTTAACATGACTTAACATTGTGGGTATTTTTCTCATTCATTAGCCTGTGTATTACACCCTGGCATGGTAATCTTTTATAATGTAGATGGATAATGAATGTCATTTTGAGTTTTAATGAATGCAATGTTAATCTGATATTAAATCACAAATGTTCTGCCAATTAATCAAGTTGGTAATTAGAAAAGAATTAATAAGCAATTCATATTTAAATGCATGGCTTTGTGATAACAGATAACATTTTCACATAAATATCATGAGCCAATCTGACCCCCAGAGCCAGTTAAATTAAATGGGAATATTGGTGTGCCTATCAGATCAATGGAGACGGAAGGGACAGATTAAAGGTGATTACGTTGTAGAGCAGAGAGTGTATCATGGTCAGGGTGTACTACTTCATTACTATGTACAATGCTGGTGCATGTGTGTGTGTGTGTGTGTGTGTGTATTTGTGTGTGAGTGTGAGTGTGTGTGTGCATGTGTTAACTTACTGTATGTACGTTAATTGTTTGTTTATTGTCTCTCTCTCTCTCTCTCTCTCTCTTCCTTTCTCCCACTCATCCCTCTCATTCTAGAGCACGTGGCAGTCATGTCTGACCACAGCAGGCTAATGAAGGCCACTGAGGGATTCTGGGTAATAACCTGTTAATCACATTCCCTCATCTGAGGCCTGCAATAGGAAAACAACTCCATACAGGACCTTTCCTCCTCTTACCCAAACACACACACACACAGACAACAATATACCCCCAAACACACACACACATGTACACCCACACCCACTACGCATTGTACCCACTTCTAACAAAAATGTATTTTTCACCAGCATTCCAGGGCAGCACTGCAAATGATACATTTGCCAATAATGGGTCAATGGGTCATTAATGGGTCATTAATGGGCATTAATTAGACAAATAGACTCCATATTTGCACTGAAATGAGGCCGTTCAGTACAGTACATTTATATGTATGTGTGCAGTTTACGTTATACGTGTGTGTGTGTGTATACGTTCCACAAGGACAGAAAAGCAGCATGATCTTCTATCTATGGTATGCCTGCTAGTGTAGTATCTGGCGTATGTAGCCCATGGTGCATTTCAGCAGCCAGCGCCTTGTGATTCAGTTGAGAAGTTTGAGGAAGGGATGCTCAGGTCTATTATCTCCCAGGAGAGGCTAAATCTCTACATCCAAAAGACAAACACCAGCTGTTTATTCTGAGCAAACACCTCAACACAAACCCCGTGGAGGGATACGCACACACAGCAAGCCCAGAGACATCATTAGATTAAGAAGGGAAATGCATCTACCATGATGCGCTTTCTCTAGCGGAATGCACAGATACGTACACAGGATCATCTGGCTCCGACTAGCATGCTGTTATGCATTCTGCTGCCCATTTACAATGGAAGAACGATAATAAAACACATTACCCAAAAATATGTAAACAAGCTCTTAGTCACACGTACGCAACCACACACATCACGCCGCATGATTTTTCAGGATTAGTTACTGGACAAGCAGACGTATATCACGTTACACAAGCAAGAGCTGAAGCAGGACACAATGCAAACGATGCAATCAACTAGCCCCTCTCAATTATAAAGCCCAAGCACCACGGTGCTCCATAAATACAGAGTGCTGCCCCACTTCTCCGGCGTTTATCACGCGGGTGCGGGCGGTGTTATTTGCTGCTTATCTGCATCGGCCGCATTCATCCAATTAAACTTGGGCAGGGCGACCTGGGCGGCCGTGCGGCGGGTATGGTCTACGGCTCGTGATTGCCTCTGATAGAGGAGAATGCATCAGGGTGTGCTTACAGTGCGGGCTGCACAGCGAAAGTGAGTTTAGCGAAAGGAATGACGACACCTAAAGGCAGGGTGTTCTCAGTGTGAGATAATGATGGCCTCGGCTCTCCTCTTAGTGAAGGTCAAGGCTACGCTGCCATGCTGTTTACTGCAGTAGGGTAGAACAGTGGAGTTGCCAGCTTACACCAAGGTGTATGGATGTCTTACACATGTGGATCCCTCTTCTCTAATGTCCACCAGTGTGTGTGTGTGTGTGTGTGTGTGTGTGTGTGTGTGTGTGTGTGTGTGTGTGTGTGTGTGCATGCATGTGTGTATGTGTATGTGTGTGTGTGTGTGTATCCTCTTTTAGTAGTATGTTGTGGGTGTGGATGTGGTGTATGTTGTGAGTGTGTGAGTAATGTGTCCAGTGTGTGTATTGGGTACGGATGTGAATGGATGTACGTATGTGCCCACATGTGTATTGGGAGTAGGCCTGCATGGGTGCGTGTATACTGTATGTTGTGACTGTGTGATCGTGTCTTCAGTGTGTGTATTGGGTGTGGGCGTGCCAGGGTGTGTGTGAGAAGGCCTGAGTGTGTGGGTGGGATGGTTGGTTGAGTGTGTTCAATGATAGGAGTAAGCCCGGAGTACAGCAAAGTCATGAAAAATTCATGCAGGATGCTGGCCAGGCATCGCCACAGCACAGGAGGGGGAGGTGGTACAGAGAGAGAGAGAGAGAGAGAGAGAGAGAGAGAAAGAGAGAGAGAGAAGAAAGGAAAAAAGAAGAGAAGAGGAATCCCCGCAGGGGCCTCTGTGGGCGGCAGCAGCGTGGCAGCCCCTCAGTGCTTAGTGCTTAGTGCTTAGTGCTTAGTGTGTGTGTGTGTGTGTGTGTGTGTGTGTGTGTGACGGAGCACTGCTTTGTTTCATTGACAACCTGCCTCTGTGGATACACCTGCAGCCATGACGAGGGAAGAACATACAATGTCAGGCGCGCCCCTCTGATTTATGGAGCGCCCGAGTTCAGCTGCCGGCGACCCTCAGGTGCTACAGGGAGTCGGAGGAACCCCCACCTCCCCGCTCCCACGGGGGAGTGAAAAGAGAAGAGTAGAGAAGTGAGGGGGGCCAACAGGAAGAGAGGTGTGCACAACAGGAAATGGAGGCAGACTAGCAGGAAGTAAAGGAAAAACCAGAAGTAAAATCACAAGAAGGCTGAAAGGAAGAACAGGAAAGCAAACAGGAAGAACAGGAAGCTTTGGAAATATCAAACCAGAATACCAAGTTTCTATGTATCCAACACAGAACTAGGATGAGATTCATTATTATGCATAACACATATGGGCTCAAATTCTAGTCACACATTTATAGTATACTATACTATAACAACTTTTACTTACAATTAACAAAACAAAAGCACAGAAAAAACATAACACAAATCAGTGTTGTGTACTGTTATATTACTTCAAACTTATAACATTTTCCTTGGCATTTGATAGAAGAATATTTCAGGTTAAAACCAACACTAAGCCAGTACTTTGTTTTCTGAGGGAATTGAAATGTAACTGATATCTTCATTGCATCATTTGCATTATCATAAGTGATTTGGACTAATTGAGTAATTGATGGAATCATTACTGGGTTAATCAAATCAATTGGCAACAGACCTAATCGGCATTTTAACCTGTCCAAGCCCAGTCAAAGGCATGATTGGTTGAGCACTGCAATGTAATGCAAACACTGTGCAATCCAGTCTAACAGAGCTTAGTCTCAGCAATAGCCTCTCCATGTCTCCTCTGTCAGTCTCTCCCACCCACCCACCGACCACACACACACACACACACACACACACACAAACAGACAACTATGACAACTCGCAACAAAAACAATCATATTGGCTTTACTTAACTACATTAGCCGGGAACACAGATTGACAGCGTCTCTGTAGCCCCCCCACCCCCTTCCCACCAATCTCCTCCCACATCAAATAACACAAAGCAAATAGCACTGAATGGGCTCCTCACATCCTGGGGAATTGGAGATTGAAAAACAATTTCGGAGTAATAAGTGGAAGCAACAGAATCGAATGAAAATGCAAATGGGACGCAGGTCTCAAGTAGCATGTTGGCGAAGGAGGCAGCCCTGTGCTCGGCCTCGGCTGATATCTACAATCAGTGCATTAAGGACGTCAGATCATGACAGAAAGATTCACACGCTCGTATATAATACAGGCAATCAACGTTGGAGGCGTTCATGTAACTGTGTTATAGGAATTTAAGTCGCCCAGTTGTAATTTACTGTATGATACAACTGATAACAGAATTACTGTTGTGAAACTGATTTCCTTCTTAATTGCTTTTTCTCAGCTGTTAAACAGATCTCCTTCTACATTTACTAAATAATAATAATAATAATAATAATAATTTTATTTGTATAGCACCTTCCATACACATAATACAGCTCAAAGTGCTTTACATTTGGAACATTTAACACTAGAAGAGAAGAAGAAGAAGAAGAAGAAGAAGAAGAAGAAGAAGAAGAAGAAGAAGAAGAAGAAGAAGAAGAAGAAGAAGAAGAAGAAGAAGAAGAAGAAGAAGAAGAAGAAGAAGAAGAAGAAGAAGAAGAAGAAGAAGAAGAAGAAGAAGAAGAAGAATACATTTTAAGGGTTAACGTAGCAAGTTGTTACGGTAGTGTATATATATATATATATATATATATATTTATATAGGGTTTGCTAACAAATGTAAATGCCCATTGATGTGGACTCTAAGTGGTTAGCCTTAGTATGTTCTTAGTATTTGTTGTGATTATATGAATTTATACAGATGTTTAAGGAACACAACGACCGGAAAACTGCCAGCTTTAACCCTTAACCCCCTACAAGCATGCCATATGGCAGAACCCGACTTAATAGGGGGAGCCCATCTAAAGGTGATCAAAAGGTGACTAGGTGAATGTCTGACCTGTACAAGACATTAAT
>NC_063197.1:7510829-7563329 GCF_017589495.1 Alosa alosa
GGCCATCCTAGACCCCCCCTCGTGAGAGCCACTGACGAGCTTCCACTCAGGACTAATAGAATTGAAACGTCCTTGCCTCGGCCGAGTCTAATGGACGGACGGACAGCAGGCACGCCCCCCTCCCTGTCTCTTCACGCTCCGACGTATCACTGTGGCATGTGACCGCATGCTCGTCCAATCGGTGCGCTGGAGACGGCTGGCTGCTGCCCTTCTGACGGATGACGAGGAGGAGCGGTCGGAGACAGACGGAGGCAGAGTCTGAGACCCGTGACACTGTACCCAGCCAAGCCAGTCAGGCACACAATTGCCAACACAACACTGGGAAGACCTCCACTACAACTACAAACAACAACAGCCAACACAACACTGGGACGACCTCCACTACAACTACAAACAACAACAGCCAACACAACACTGGGGCGACCTCCACTATAACAACAAACAACAACAGCCAACACAAACACTGGGACGACCTCCACTACAACAACAAAAACAAACAACAACACACACAACACTCCGCAATACACAAAGTGGGATGCCAGGGGAAAACTCTCCAAAAAAATAAATAAATTTACTCCAAATAGAAGCATGACAGACATCACAGATTCTGTGATGACACAAAACCTTACATACAATATTATCAATGTAAATGGATATTTGCAGCCATTTGCATTCATTCTAAATTTGATCTAGAACCCCATCTCAAAAATGAATAATTAAACAAGTAAGGGATAATGTATAGAATGCCGGTCATTATCGGAAAATAAGTCCCGACAGGGCAAACAGGACCCCGACGCGCCCTGCTTATTACACGGCTACAGGCCAAAACAAAAAAATAAACTCCATGATATGACTCTTTACATAGATCTATTACTGTTTCGTCATGGCTTTTGCTAAGGTACAAATAGTTTGCAACACACACTGAACTTGAATCAAACATTTTTTAGAACACAGCTGATCAACCGTCTGCTTTCACTTTTGAAGTTCCATTGCAAGAAGTGACTGGACTACTTGCGGAGTGATATGAAAGACGTGAATCAGAGGCACAAAACCCATTTTCCTTGACAGCGGTCTGTTATACATAGCAACAGTCTGTTATCCAAAATTATCAGACCTAAAGGTTGCGAAGGCTCATTCAAGTGAATAGAGCATTCTGCAGCATTATGAAGAGCCGTGTAATAATAAAAAAGAATGTCTACCAAACGAAATGATAAGATGGGCAACTCCAGGTAGCCGGTGTCCACCAAGGCATTTCTGTGTCCAAGTTCTGGCTTGAGAGTAAGGCGTGACAGGGCCCAAAGTTCTCAGTACTTGACTAATTACTCTGCAGACTGCGTGGGGAAGAAAGGGCGCAGTAGGGGTGACACTTGCATAGATGACTGAGCGTCCTGTCACATTATCAATACAGAAATGACAAGCGAATATCACCCATCACTCTCCTTAGTGTCACTCACGCTGACGTGAGATTTGCAACTTTGATGAAATTCAATTCAAGGGCTGTAGACTTCGATGCTAGTGTATTAACTTTGATGAGAAGGTCTAGGAAGGTGGGTGTGTTTGGAAGACACAAAAAAGTATGTGTGTGTGTGTGTATGTGTTTGTGTACATTGCATTTTTTTGGGTGTCCTTTGTACAGTACTTGATTATGCATTACACACTGGTGAGTGTACATGGGTGTGTTTTATGTTAGTCATTAATTATGTATGTGTGTGTGTGTGTGTGTGTGTGTGTGTGTGTGGTGTGTGTGTGTGTGTGTGTGGTGGGTGTCTGTGTGTGTGTGTCTGTGTCTGTGTCTGTGTGTGTGTGTGTGTGTGTGTGTGCTTACTTGAGTCTCTCGCACATTCTCCACAGTGAAGTTGAACCAGACTCTGAAGCGCGGGTTGCACGTGTCGGGCCTGATGAACAGGTCAAACTCAAACTCACTAATGTAGTCCACTCTTCCCAGGTTACCTGCAAAATGCACACACACACACACACACCAACACACAAAGATACAAACACACACACACACACACACATACAAACACACACACAAACACACACACATACAAACACACACACAAACTCAAGCAAGCACACACACACACACACACACACACACACAAACAACATAAATAGAGACACGTGTATGTGGCCACACACACACACACACACACACACAGGAAAGAGCTGTGAGTTGAGACCATTAGACTGGCAGTGGGCCAACACTGCGTCAGTGGCCAGCCAACCTCCCATTCAGTGCATCAGTGAAAGAGGGCTGTTGGACAAGGGCAAAGACCTTACTGAGCACGGCTAACCGCTAACTGCTCTCACATACATAGTGTCTTCCACAGTACAGGGGACAATCCAACCACGACCCACACACATTTATAATGTATTGCTTCCTAACTGAGAATATACATGCCGTCATGTACATGCAGTTAGCAATTCCGAAGAAGTTGACATGCAAGACATTTAAAGTAAGTTTTGCTCAGAAGTTCATGAAATTATTACCCATGTGATCACTGACTGATCACTGATATTTATTGTGTTTATGGAAAGAAGACAGAAAAAAACAGAGTCATTCTGAGTACAAATAGTTTATTAAGACATCAATTTACCATGTAATAGCTACAATGACTGTAAAATTAGATTTCTGCATGTGCACCACAGGCAATAAGAAAGGGTCAATTGCAATCTACATTCACACATCATAAGTAAAAATTGTATTGGTGCATTTTCCAGGAATTTGCCCTTCCAACATTATCAAATGAATTATTACAGCCAGACATGGTTAAAAAAAATAATAAATGTTTTTACCATAACCTCTTAACATCTGAAGCATATCTATCAATGTCAAAAGCAAGCTTGAAGATTCTGGGTATGAAAACGTAATTTATTCTAATCTTTTTGTCGTGTTCTCTTTGTTAGGTCAAATTGTCTGATACAAAACATTTAGGAATGTGGGAGCAATTTCAGATCTGCCATGTTGGTAGGTACATAAGTTTTCACAGACATGAGTCACTAAGCGCTTTACAAGGGCAGACAATACTATGCAAATGATGTAATGGGCCCTATGCTCTGATGGGCTCCCGGTTTCACAGAGGTACATATCCATTATGTTTACCTATCAGTATATCAAAGGTGCACTCGTTAAGTAATTGGGGCTGTTCTCCTACTGTCCTACTCTGCATTAAAACAGACCGCTTAACCCTTACATGCTAAACATGCTAAACATGCTAAACATGCTGCAACAGTCAAAATAAGTGCATAAAATAGACCACACAGCGTGAGTTCAGAGAATCAACACAGGTTCTGGGCACAAAGCGTATGTGAGATAAGAAGGCATGTAGGCCTGTCACGGAGCACACATGTCTTATTTGACATGGCAGGTAGCTGGTGGGGCGGGGGCTGAGTGAGCAGTCTGCTCAGCGTTGGGGACACATTTCCCCGCAGACTAATTAAAAGCCGGTGTAATGAAGTTAAGATGTGCTGCATGTGTATATAGGGCCGCCGACGTGCAGATGTGGATGGGAGACTAACCCTGCCGCCGCTCTACCTCAGTACACAGACACAACACACACACACACACACACACACACACACACACTGCACATACACACACACACACACACACACACACACACACACACTGCACATACACACACACACTGCACATACACACACACACACACACATACACACACACACACACACACACACACACACACACACACACACACTGCACACATACACACACACACACACTGTACATACACACACACACACACACACACACAGTTCTCCCTGAAGGCAGACAGGAGGATCAGTAGACAGGAAGAGAGAGGATGGGGGGGCACTGTCTCCTCAGACACAGCTCTGGTGACAAGTCGGACCGATTTCCACGTTAAAAAACAACAACATGCAATTAAAACAATCAGCCTCTAAGGGACTGCCCGTCACAACATGGAGACTAGCAACATAAACACAGCTAAGGAGACTGATCTGCAGGTGATTCTTCTCTCTGATCTGCAGGTCTCTAACTCTCTCTCTCTCTCTCTCTCTCTCTCTCTCGTCAGGCAGATCTTAAGGAGTTAGCATTTTTCTCTCTCAATTCAATTCAATTAAATTCAAGAATGCTTTATTGGCATGACAAGCTCACTTATATTGCCAAAGCAGTTATACAATAAATCTGAACACATACAGTACATGTCAATAGATTTTCATAAGAATAAAATAAATAGGTAAAAGTAAAATAAAATGCAGTGTATGATGCAGTGTGTGTGTGTGTGTGTGTGTGTGTGTGTGTGTGTGTGTGTGTGTGTGTGTGTGTTTATTTGTCGATATAGGTCACTCATTGTCCCTCAGATTGTGGCATGTTGATACATACTGGGCAGCAAGATATGCTTTATCTATAGGAATTTCTGAGTTAAATTTGTTGAAGAAAAGATTTCTTGTTTGATTGAAGGATGTACATTGTAGGAGGAAGTGCATCTCTGTCTCGACCTCACCTGTCATGCAGTAACCACATGTTCTGTGTTCTTTTGGTTGCCATGATTTTCTGAGTCTTCCTTTTTCGATTTCCAATTTGTGGTCACTTAGCCTGTACTTGGTTAGGGTCAGTCTCTGTTTTCTATCTCTGACAGTATTAAGATATTCTGCTAATTTATATTCTCGGTTTAGGGCCAGATAGCATTGTAATCTACTTTGATTTTTAGTTTCTTCTTTCCAATATTCCAAATACTGTAGGCTTCTTTACATTGTTTCATAATTTGGTTTACTCTGATTGTTTTTTGGAAAACAGTGTCATTGTGAGACTGATCAGAGTGGGTGTGTGGCAAGGCAGTTAGTCTCTGAAACAACTGATGTAGGGAACTTTTTTCTGGGTTCAGCTCTTGGGTTTGGAGGGCTTTAGAATGAAGGGTGTCTTGTGGATTTAAGGTGATTCAGAAAATTGAGTGCTCTTTTGTTGATGTTAATGATTTGTGGGCATCTACCTAATTCTGCTCTACATGCATTTGTTGGTGTTTTTCTCTGTACTCTGTAGAATGTATCTGCAGAACTCAGCATGTAGAGATTCTATTGTGTGTTTGTCTCAGTGAGTATAGCTATGATGACTGAGTGGACCCCATACTTCACTACCATACAGCGCAATGGGCTGGATGACACTATCAAATATTTTAAGCCAGATTTTAATTGGAATTTGGAGATTATAAAATTTTCTTTTAATTGCATTTAGGGCTCTTCAAGCTTTTTTCCTTCAGTGCATTCACTGCCATGTTAAAACTTTACCTAGGTAGGTATAACTCATGGTGGTGGAAATTGTTAATTTTAAATTTGTGTTTGTTTTCTTGGCATTTGGGGCGTTTTTGGAAAATCATTACATTTGTTTTGTCTAGGTTTATCTCTAGGGCCCAGGTCTTACAGTACTTTTCTACTATGTCTAACTGTAGTTGTAGACCTTTTTCAGTAGCAGACAGTAGAACCAAGTCATCAGCAAAAAATAGAGACTTCACCTCTCTATCTAGGAGGGAGAGGCCAGGACCGGGACATTGCTCTAACTGGATAGCAAGTTCGTTTATATATATATTAAATAACGTCGGACTTAAATTACAGCCCTGACGGACACCTCACCTCACCTCACCTCACCCTCACCTCACCTCACCTCCACCTCCACCTTTCACCTCCCTCCTCACCTCTCTCTCTCTCTCTTGTGTGGTCTCTCTGGATCTCTCTGAAAGTTCTCTCTCTCTCTCTCTCTCTCTCTCTCTTGTCTCTCTCGCTCTCTTTCTTCAAAAACTGGTAGGCTGATGGGGTTTGACTGCAGTAGGTTGGAGATGCTGTCCTATCTGTGGAGACTGTAGGTGAGTCTTCTCTGGATGCCTAATGGAGAAGTTCACTGGAGAGGAAGTTGACCCTTGTCCCAGTGTGGAGACTGCAGTAGGCTGATGGAGATGCTGTCCCAGTGTGGAGACTGCAGTAGGCTGATGGAGATGCTGTTCTCTTCTCACTCTCTCAGACTCTGCATTTCCCAGACACTGTGGTGGTCTTAATATTTCTCTCTCTGCTATTTCCCAGAGACAGCTGTCAGGTGTGGTGTGTAAGGACCTAATGCTTTTCTTCTTCTTCTTCTTCTTCTCTCTCTCTCTTTGCTCTGTCTTTTCTGGAGGCTGTCATGGGTCGTAAGGAAGTTAACATATCCACCACCCCCTCCACACACACACCACCACCACCACCACCCCTTCACACACACACACACACACACACACACAGACAACAACACCACCACCACCACCACCACCGGGAGGGGTGGGTGGCGCTGGCAGTCTGTCCATGTGGCGGCGGAGGGGGAGCCTCAGAGGCGAGCACCTGGCGCCAGGTAGCAGCAAGCTAATTACTGACAGATGGGGCAAGCACCACACTGTCAGTGCAGATCACTCTCTCTCTGCCTATACAGGAAAAACAGGCTGATCCACCAACCAACCAACCAACCAGCCCTCCACCCTCATCTCCTCCACCCAGCCTCACACAGCTAACACTCCACCCTCATCTCCTCCACCCAGCCTCACACAGCTAACACTCCACCCTCATCTCCTCCACCCCAACCACCAGCCCTCCACCCCGCCCCCCTCGCACCGCCACAACCACTACCACAACCACTACCACTACCACTACCACAACCACCGCCACAACCACCGCCACAACCACCGCCATCAGCACCGCTAACACACCACCCTCATCTCCTCCACCCGCACCGCACGGACACAGGAGCACCGCCATCTTTCCGGTCGGTCCCCTACTGACGGACAAAATTCTCCACAAACTTCACACAGCGCAGACGCCTTGCCATCAGAGGGCCATCGCCAAGGAGGAAAGTCATTAAAACAGCTCTACTGAGGAGCACCGCCATCTTTCCGGGTCGGGGTCCCTAAATCTCCTCACAAACGGCTTCCACCCCTCTCATCTCCCACTCCACCCCAGCAGCTAACACTCCACCCTCATCTCCTCCACTCCAACCAGGGCCTCCACCCCCCCTGGGATACAACCACTACCACAACCACTACCACTACCACAACCACCGCCACAACCACCGCCACAACCACCGCCATCAGCACCGCTAACACACCACCCTCATTCCTCAGCACCATTAACACGAGACTGGGACACAGAACAGGGAGCAGCCAGTTTTCGGTCGGTCCCCTACCCAACGGACAAAATTCTCCACAAACTTCACACAAGCATGAGCAGGCGCCTTGCCATCAGAGGGCCATCGCCAAGGAGGAAAGGTGGGGTGAGAAAAAGCAAGGGGAAAAGAGTGTGTGTGTGTATGGGGTGGGGAAGTATAGATACGCCTCCACAGTGAGAAGTGTCGGCTGTGTTTATCTTGGTGACATATGACTGTGTGTGCAGCGTTGTGTCGTAGCACTGTAAGACCAGCTCCCTGCTTGCTAATGAGTGCTGGCATCTCATTCCTATGTGCTGGATGCAGAATGTAAATGCTTCTCCCGGCAAAATGAATATTGCCACTTTGGCTGATTGGAGTGGCAAGGGCTCTCCAGCAAAGCACAATACTGTTGGGGGAGGAGGGTGTGCATGGAGATGGAAATATTCAGACTGAGTTGAACAAAAAACCCTAAAAGACTAATAGGATAAGATCACATACAACCTGAGTCAGTAAAAAGCTATGTGAATGGCACCAGTGTCATACTAAGCACAGTTTGTTCTAAGTTCTAAGTTCTAAGTTAATTAATTCAAGAACTAAACATGAGAACACAAAACAGAAAGAGTGGGGAGACATACTCTGGAGTGAGGGAGGGAGGGAGAGAGAGAGGGAAGTGAAGGACAGGATTCCAGCTGCTGGGTGAAGGAGAGTGTGAGTGTGTGTGAGAGTGTGTGAGAGTGTGTGAGTGTGTGTGAGAGTGTGTGAGTGTGTGTGAGTGTGTGTGAGAGTGTGTGTGTTCACACCTGTTCTGTCCAGATGCGTGTGTAATCTATCAGCTCTTCTTCCGCTGCATTAACCATTTATGGAGCTTACGCTATCACATGTCACACACACACACACACACACACAAGATTGATCACACACACACACACACACACACACACACACACACACACACACACACGCACGCACGTTCAGACAAATGATGAGTCTATTCATTTCTTTCAACTACTCATGCATCGATTATCCTAATATTTCTGGAACCTTCAGGCGGAGAGCAACTAAAAGGAATAACGTCGGACTCTCTCACACACACACACACACACACACACACACACACACACACACACACACACACACACATGTGTATTTGCCCGCGAGCCAGAATGGCCTGCCAGATATGGCCCCTGCATAATTCTACATGTGTGTGTGTGTGTGTGTGTGTGTGTGTGTGTGTGTGTGTGTTTCACAGGTATGAGGGAGATCCCAGGGGAAGTGTGTGTGGCCTGTAGAGGACTCTCCCCTCCTGCTCCTCAGGGGGAAACTGCTGTGCTGTGTGGACAAGTGGAGAGGAGCTCAAGGTCGCTATATAACGTAACAGCACAGACCGCAACCACCACAGTCAGAGCCACCTTCAGCACCATGGACAGTGGTAGAGCCACCTTCAACACCACGGACAGTGGTAGAGCCACCTTCAAGAACCACGGACAGTGGTAGAGCAAACTTCAGTACCACGGACAGTGGAAGAGCCACCTACAGCACCACGGACAGTGGAAGAGCTGTCTCACTCAAGCCATAGGAGTTAGAGACTTGTGCAATGCCTGTGCAAAACTACCCGACTGCTACAGAAAGAGCAAGATACAGTGTCGGTTTAATGAACACTTAATGAACATTTAATGAACATTCACAACTTTAGCTCAAGTTCAACAGGGAAGTTGGGGGGGGGGTTCTTTTGTTGTTGTTTTTTAATATTTACAATTTTACATCCAACATTCGTGCTGAAGAAGGGCGTCTGCCCCAAAACATCCATGGGGAGATGAAAACAAAGTTTGAAAAAGAGCTGTGAGTCCTATGCTAACGCATTCACTTTGTTGGCTAACATGCAGATAACCTGATAGGCTATGGGTAGCGTTTTAAGCTGGGACAATGCTTTGCATTCAAACAAGCTCAAATTCACGTTGGCATGGAATGTTTTATTTGTCAAAGAATAACCGAACGACCACACTCATTTAAACTATTCTACTATCCTATCCACACGCCTGTTAGAGACTGACTGAAACTAAGTCACTTAAACAAAGATAGAACTGGGAAGGAGGGGATAATTACTGTTAAATTGCATAAAACACATTCAAGTGGATGGATTGCCTTTTTATGAACATGGCCTAAAATAGCCTTATCATCCCATAACCCCAATGGACTAATTATTTGTTCTATGTTTGAGTTTGATTGAGTCTGTTTAAAAAATGTTTACAATCCACTGTTCATATGTTCATACTTTAGGAGGGTGGAGGGTGAAGGGGAGAGGGGGTTGTATTGTGTTAAAATCTTTCTTTTTTGCAACTTTAATTAAATGCTGTAGTTGTTACAAACAAGGTGTTACGGATTCAGTAAGGGTAAGGTACCGAAATCAAGTACCGATGAATACCGACACTGAACCTCAGGCACCGGTACCGATATTGGTTCAAATGTGATGGGTACCCAACCCTAGTAGTTAGATGTGACTGACTTCTCCATAAGCCAGAGTTGCTGTGTTCATAAGCTAACCTCATATTGCATATATAAGCATTACACAGCTTCACTGACACACTGGTTTTAATCTCGACCACCTGGACTGAACACCAGGGTTATTTTTCTGATCTAAATCCACAGAGCGCAGTGATGCTGTCGCCGCGGCGACACTCGGGGCGCCGCACTGTGCGTCACTCAGCCATCCGCTTCGGAATTAGGATGCAGCATGGGCCGGCTTCCTCCCGGAGCAACATGACAAGCTGGCCTCAAGGTTATACGCCCGCCCGCGCTGACAGGCAAATATATGACGCGCCATTGATTTCAGCTTTTAATTTTATGGTGCCTAACTTCAGATTCAGACTGCGATGCTCCCTAAATCAATTCCGTGTAGCCCTACCGCAAGTGTTTATCAACCACAAACAGCCACAGCCAACCTAAAGTCCTTGGTTAGCACAAAGCCAGTAAACCGTTATTGGCAGTCACCTGCTATTAGTAATGTCTCCGCACACGGCCAAAAGGACAAAGCCGGATTTTTGAAACTTATTTGGTGTCGAGACATTAGAGGGGTAAAATAATGAAGGCAGTTACCGAGCAGAAAGGAAAGAACAAAAGAAGAAGGAACAAAATAAACGAGAAAAGAAATGCCGTCCTTTTCCATCATCACTCAGCTTCTCCAGGGGGGAGGCCTAAAACCTCCGTCTCCCTCTCGGAAGACTCCTTCCTCCCAGGTTATCCTCCATATTAATCATCATCCGCCATTCAGACCAACCTATGCAGCACTTAGCACTTAACAAATTGAGTCTGAACGGCAGCAGTGTAAGACGGTACCCCAGCAGACCGGAGCTCAGGGACGCCTGGGGAACGCACGGCACTGTCGGGGTTCCACTCAGTTCAGACGCTTTCGGAGCTTTTCTCTTGTCTTTTTTCTCCTCCCGGAAAAGTGTACTTTTAGCCGACAAAAGCCAGCCTCAGCGAGAGGCCTGTTCTCATCTGAGCAGAGTTAATTCTCTTTGTGCTGTCAGGAATGAGAAATTTCATAAAAACAAAGAGTGGGCTGCCTGATCGTCTGTGCATATGTTTGTGCCTTTTGTGTTTCGCACATAACGTTGAAACTAGCATCACGAGGCATCTGTAGAAAAGTATGTGGGCTATATCTGCAATATGAACACCAATAACTGAGTGCTCCTTCACACAATCTGTTTTTCAACCAACCCACATGCACGGCACAGTGTAGACAAACAAACACAGATTTTCAAACAAAACCATTTATCCGTCTCATCGCATTATTAGAATTCAAACATACACTCATCACAGAATAATCACACGTACACAATTCAATTCCAATTGAAAATTCCCAGGGGACATAACACTAAAAATACCTCTAGGACAACAGAGAGAGAGAGAGAGAGAGAGAGAGAGAGAGAGAGAGAGAGAGAGAGAGACGGTATAGAAGGGCTGGCCATATGTGTGAGTGAGTAAGAGAGTGGGGGGCTGTGGCTGTGGAACCTGCTTGTTGCAAGGGCTGGGCCACACATGTATGTGTGTGTGCGTGTGTGTGTGTGTGTGTGTGTGTGTGTGTGTGTGTGTGTGTGTGTGTGTGTGTGTGTGTGTGTGTGTGTGTGTGTGTGGGAGAGAGGGATGGAGCCTGCGTCCAGGGCTGGGTCAGTCATACATGGACAAGAAGCAGCAAACATGACTAATCTAATCCCATTACAGCCCAACAAGCCCCCCCAGCAGCCACAGTGGCCAGTCTAGACCAGCCCAGTACTACAAGCCCCAGCAGCCCCAATGCCCAGCCTAGACCAGCCCAGTACTACAAGCCCCAGCAGCCCCAGTGCCCAGCCTAGACCAGCCCAGCCCAGTACTACAAGCACCCCTCCCCCACCCCTACCCCCCCCCCTTATATTTTGTAGATAGTACTCATTTTTGGTTTTCATGAGCTGTAAGCCGTAATCATCAATGTTACAACAAAAAATGGCTTGACATATTTCACTTTATATCTAATAAATCTAGAATATATGAAAGGTTCACTTTTTGTACAAAATTAGGGGGTCAAAATGAACATTTCCACAATATTCAAATTATTTGAGACCCACCTCATATTAAACAACGTTCACATGGCTAGTCCATTTGTAAATCTAGCCTAACCTTAAATCAGAGCCTATTTGTTGAAAGTAGAAATGAAATCGAGATCACTTTATCAGTGGGAATGGACAGTAAGGGAATAAACAGCACGACCCCTCAGCAGTGGAGGTAAGGATGTAACGATGCCTTGGACCGTCTGGGAGACAGAGACCACCTGCTGATGTTGTGTCCTCTACCGCATCTGGACGCAGGCATCTGCAGGCTCTTTTCTGGCTTCGCTGGGTTACAGCTAACAGTGGAAATTAAAAGGCACTCGGTAGAGGAGAACACCTCCTGGACACGTTTTCTCTCTTTCTCTCTCTCTCTCTCTCTATTCTGTTTTTTCTCTTTCCTTTTTGCCGTGCGCTCTGTTTCATTATTGGAAAGCACATGGAGCTCTGCTGCGGGGAATAGAGTGCGCTTGGATTCCCGGACGCGAGGCAGCTGATAAAGGCGGAATTGATTGGGATTTGAGAAGAAGCCGCCTCCATGCTTCGGACCCTGAGCTGAACCGTGTCTGTAACGCTTTTCTGCTTTTTTTTATTCCTTCTATCTTTTTTCCTTCCACCCCTGCAGTCCGTCTGCCATCTGGGTGGCCAGCCTGAGCGTCTGAAGGTGCAGGAGCGGGCAGCATCAATCTCCCCATCGCCCCGTCGCGTCCGCCGCCTCCCGCTACCGCTTCACCCCATCTGCAGAAGATTAAACAGCAGTGACCTCCAAATGTGTGGCTCTAACAGGTGTCCGAATAACTCCAACTGCCTGCAGACATCCACACCACATTACACCACAGGGCAGGAGAGAGGAGGGGAGAGGAGAGAGGAGAGGAGAAGAGAAGAGAGGAGGAGAGGAGAGGAGAGAGGAGAGGAAAGGAGAGAAGAGGAGAGAAGAGGAGAAGAAAGGAGAGGGGAGGAAAGGAGAAGAGATAAGAGGAAAGGAGAAGAGAGGAGGAAAAGAGAGGAGGGGAGAGAGGAGAGGAGAGAAAAGGAGAGAGGAGAGGAAAGGAGAGCTGCCATTAGACTTAGGTTACCCCCTCCCCATATCCCCCATAAATGGCACAACTATCACAGAGTCAGGAAGCAATTAACAAAATCAATTACAAAATGTCAGAGAGGCTGCCTTTAACTGAGGCTGCACTCTAAGCCAATATCATTAACTCCACCGCCGAGTGGTGGAAAAGTCACGAGAATAAAAATGCAACGCACGCACAAAATTCTTCCCCCTCTCTTATAGTGCGCATGAAAAATGTGTGTAAAGGGTGGACGCCCATGTGATCCAGGGCCATTGCACTCCAAAGAGGAAGAGGAGAACATTCATATTCAAATGGAACAAAAGCCAACAGCAATTCAGTGCACATCACTATGCTTTTACTGTTTTACTAAAATTGTCTCAATACAATAAAAAAAACTTTGTTTATCTGTTTGTTTTTCTATTGTTCTCTGTTTTTATTAGCAATTGATCGTTTCTGTAGCCACACAAACATGGCAGAGGTGGAGCAGCAATCTGCTACATCCACACTGTCCCCATCATGTGCTATCTATTTACGGCTTAATCATCTGCAGGGCTCACAAAGGAGCCGGCGTGGCTTTGGCCACAACACACACTCACACACACACACACAACACACACACACACACACACACACTCACACACACACACACACACACACACACACACACACACACACACACACACACACTCACACACTCACACACACACACACACACACACACACACACACCGTTCCCCTCCTTTCATCTTTTCCTTTCTTTCTCTTCTTCCCCCAGACATGATCTGTCTTTCTTTTCTTCCCTCCCTCCTTGCCTCACACACACACACACACACACACACACACACACACACACACACACACACACACACACACACACACACACACACTCCCCACCTCCCTCCTCCTCCCCCTCTCTCCAATAGCAAAAGAATAATCTTCCCTGCAGAGAGTTTGGAGATTAAAAGAGAGAGAGAGAGAGAGAGAGAGAGAGAGAGAGAGAGAGAGAGAGAGAGAGAGAGAGAGGAGAGCGGCTGTTAGTTCCTGGGCAAGCCAGAGGCGAGAGGAAGGTCAACAGGGCTGCTAAGAAGGGCTGTTATCATCGGGCTAACATGCTATCGGGGCGCTAGCAGTCGTGCTTATTTACAGTTATGGGTCCCTGTGGGGGCCAACCCCAGCGCTCGCGGCTGATTGAAACGTAATGAGTTCAGGAACACAGGGATCGAGCCAGAGAAAGGGCTCCGCAACACGGGACCAGCAGACCCAACACACACACACACACACACACACAAACAAAAGAGCCACAACAGCAATGGGTCAGCAAGAATGGTAAGAACAAAGAAACAATAATGTATGGAGGGAAAAATGAGGAGGGAAAGTGGGATGAAAAGAGACAGAGTGTGGGGGTGACGGGGAGAGAGAGAGAGAGAGAGAGAGAGAGAGAGAGAGAGAAAAAGAGAATAAAATATTGGCTATGCAAGCCAAGAAGCCATTATGAGTTACTTAGACCTCACAGTACCCTTGCATCACTTTGGATGCAAACATGCTGTCCCAGAAGAAGTGGGTTTGAAGTGGCGCCAGTAAGCATCCTCCTGGCAGCTTTCCTGTCCATCACCGAGTCCTCACCCCCCCTACACACACACACACACACACACGCACGCACACACACACACACGCACGACGACGACACGCCATACCACCACACACACACACACACACACACACACACACACACACACACACAGACACACACACACACACCATGTGAGGGAGAAGAAGTCCCAGCCAGACTCTGACTCAGACCCTGACCATGACCCTGACTCTGACCACCACCAGTGTTGTTCATCACCAGTGCAGGATATTAGTTCATCCCCCAGCCCCGCATAGCTCTCTTAGGCCCTTTTTGCACGACGGGCATTTTTGGTCCCAAATGGACCACAAAAGGCAGGCTGAGGGGGAGTTGCCGATAAAATGAGCTGGGTGTCTGCGGGACAGAGTGTGTAAGGACTCTGCTTGGCCTGTGAAGGGGAGGAGGAGGAGGAGGAGGAGGAGGAGGGGGCTGACTGCCAATCCTGCCTGGACTCCTTAGGGTGTGTTGCATAGTGTAGCGTAGCGTAGCGTGATGTCTTGCGTTGGGAGAAGATGGGGAAGGGAAGGAAGAGGAAATCTCTCATTGTGGAACAGCTTTTCAATCTGAGGAATTACAGTGCTGCTACTGTCAGTGCACTGCCAGATTTACGAGGAGGGGAAAAATGAAAGCAACGGGGGGTCATAAGCGTTGGCTGAGCTTCAGGGTGTTCTTTTTAAGAGAGATGCAAGGGGGGCTATTATTTATTTCATTTCTGTTTTCACAGCCATTCTGGCAAGCTGTACCAAACTTAGTGCAATCACTTAAGAGAAATTCAGCCACAGAGCAATAAATATATACAACAGTCAAAACAGAGCAAAGCCACAGGGGACTGAGTTTCCTTCCTCTTTTTTCAGCCCTGCCTGCAAAAGAAATATCTTTCCACCAGCTCTCTAATTCCCTGATACACTCCATCTGAGCAGCGAACAATCCACAAGTGCACTTGTCAATTTAGCCACAAAAAAATATTTTTCGGGGGGTACGGAGGAGTGGCACGCAGTAGGGCTGGCTTGGCCAGAGAGTCCTCAGCTCTGCAGGACACGCTGGACAAAGTGGACGAGGCCAACGAGAGTACAGAGGAGAGCAGCAGACAGAAAACGTCTTCAATGGCCAGACCCAAAGTTCGCCCGCTTGTTAAAGGCAGAGCTCGCGGGCGCAGAGTCCACTAAACAGCGCCTCGTCCTCAGCAGTAGCGGAAAGAGAGGGCCGCATCAGAGGCTTGCACCAAAGTTCTATATAGTCCTCAGGGCCCTTTAACAGCCCACAGCAAACAGCAAAAACACACACACACACACACACACACACACACACACACACACACACACACACTATAAACTAACTAACACAAAATAAACTAACACAAAATAAACTAATTATTTTCCTAAGTAGATTAGACTTGCATGTGATACAGTTTATTGTAAGTGTTCACTAGATGCTCTTTTATAAAGCTGATGCTCATTTTAAAGCATCCCATGGCCTTACACTACAGAGGAAATAAAAAGACATTCAAACATTAGGGTTCCCTTTCTCCCTCCACACCACCACCCTTCATCAGCGTTTAGGATATGAACTCAACAGCCTGAGACAAAACTGTCTAGAGTCCTTTCTTATCATCGCAGTGTGTCAAGTGTGTCTGAAAGAAGAACAACATCCACAAGTAGCCATGTTTATTCGTGGTAACATTTCTTTCTTTATCAGTCAGCTGTGGGGAAGATACAGACACAAATCCTGTCTTCCTTCAGGCCACATTGGTTATTATTACAAGGACATCAGCTGAGTTAACAACCGGTGAGCCTTTCTTGGCCACTCTATACATTACAAAAGCCCTTGTTAAGGTGTATCTATTAAGTATGCATTATGTAGTCTGCAAGTACAGTAAACAGAGCTGCTTACAGACTGGACAAACTTTATGAAATAGTCGTTTTTAAAGACATTCAAATCAATTTCAGTGATTGGCATGTTTTCTATGGAAGCACTTAATTAAACTACAAATAATGTATGGAGCTTGACGTTTGACCCAAAATAATGAAATAACAAAAATAAAAAGCAAAAGGAATAGATTTAGCTGTTTCAGATAAATGACCAACTGGATTATACTGTAGCACGCACAGAGAAGAGCAGGATATGGATCCTCTTATCTTAAAGAAACACATCAACTTTTTGGGACTTAGTCATCGTAGCTTATTCACCGTATTCCCTAGAGTTAGATAAGTCGATACATACCCTTCTCATTTCTGTGCGTGTAGTTACTCAGTCTGACGCACCCACCGCTAGCCTAGCTTAGCACAGGTGCCTTGAAGTGGCTGGCCCCAATAGCCTACACCTCCCAATAATAATAATAATAGTCCCAAAAAGCTCTAGTGTTACTTCTTCAAACCCCAAGGAGCAGTGCTCCAACTGAATGAAAACATAGTTCCAAGTATGTTTATGCTTACAAAATGGCAGTATCTTATTTGACATTGTTATTTGTACATGTTGTAACTATACAAATCACAGCATGTAAATAGGAAAATGTTGGAGTCCTTTTGTCACTATTGGGAGGTGTAGAGAATACAGTGAATAAGCTTAAGTCCCAAAAGGCCGGCGTGTCCCTTCAATATTTGCTGTAAAAATGAATATATGCCCCAGTTTACATCTGACCACAGAAAAACATGCCACCTCAGGCCACTCAGGTCAACTGTATATAGTAAGAAACAAACCAATTACCATGTTTTTGCAACATGCTCATTTTTAGCTTATTTTAGCTAAAGCAGTAGTTAGCCATTGTATAAGGCCATCCCTTAATTAGTATGACATATTGCATGTTTGTAGTGTACATGCATAAGAAACAAATCCACAATCTTTCTGTTTCTACACTGTGCTATATGGACAGTATACTGTACCATATAGCAAACAGATCTTCAAATAGGTATCAGATCTTCTATCAGGCCTTCATCTAATCATAGATGACATACAGTATAGCAGCTTGTACCTTCACATCAACTATGAATCAATCAGCTTGCTAGACTGCTTTACTATGTGTGTCTGTATGATGCGGTCATTCACAGCTCTATGTAAACTATACTGTCATCAAAGGCAGGCCTACAGAGATTTACTTTTTTACTTACATTCAAACCACAGCTCTGAAACCTGTGTCAGCCAAATTTCCAGGCTCTTTTGTAAGAGAGCAACAGACATTGTAGCCAATCAGGTCCAGCCCAGGTCTATCAAAACTCTTCTCCATTTCAGGGTCAGCCAATCAAATCCAAACACATTCAGTGCATACATATATATATATATATATACTGTATATATACTTTATATTGCTTCATCTGAAAGCAGGCATTTTAAATAAATCAGAGAATTACCAGAAGCAGCTTTAAAAACATGAATTGGTAAAGCATTACAAATCTCCCCCAGCTGAGGCCCATACACCACGGATCAGACGTGACACACAAACACACACACACACACACACACACACACACACACACACACACAGGCGTCTCAACGCCACATCTCTTCCATCTCAGTGGTGTCATCTCCAGGAGCTCAACAGTGGCTGCAACACTTCCACTAGCGCTTCCATTGCCTCTGCTGGCGTAGTGAAATAAAACTATGTGTTGATTACGGCCACTAAGGGCACAGTTACGACAGAGCATGCGTCAGAGACCAAGAGACTGGTCTTTACAAAACACACACACAGTCCCATAAACACATACAACCTTTTTTCTATCAAAGACTCTCTCTCTCTCTCTCTCTCTCTCTCTCTCTCTCACAAACACATACAACCTTTTTTCTATCACAGATAATCTTTTTTCTATCACAGATAATCTCACTCTCTCACACACAAATACACACACACACACACACACACACAACATACACACACACACACACACACACACACACACACACACACACACACACACAACTCATTACTCCTTGGGGGAAATGGTGGGGGCAGCAGTGATTTGTTTGAGTCGCTCATAATAGGGGTCAGTGTCCGGCCTAAGCCAGACAGATTCCATTTACTTGAGAAAAGAAACTGTTGTGTGCGGGGTTAACCCTGCGCTAATAACTGTAAAATAGATGGCACCAACCAGGAGTGCAATATTAGCCCCGGTGGATTCCATTAGATGGGGGAGACGGCATTTAAAACCTGTAAAGACCTGCTCCGTATGCAGGAAGCCAATTCCACACTACCTGTAAATGAACCTGCAGAGAAACAGTCAGTCAAATCAACCATTATCAACCCTAAACAGTCAAACTGCTGAGAATAAAACTGCTAGAATAATATTATTTTTGCAACTGCTATCCTGCAAACTACATACTTTTTGTTTGGCCATCAAACCATCACACCATTCACCATTCACACCAATGCAAAACCAGCATGTAACTTAACAACTGTTCACAAACAAGGCATGCATCTCACCACTCACCAGCCAGCAAATGAAATGCATATATACATGTATAACATATATATATAATTATATATAAGAGTTCTGTGCGGGGAAAACAAGTTTATTAGGTCACAAGTAGTGGCTGAAGCCCCAGCGGATGGGTCCAGGGAGCTTTGCTCTGATTGGACCAAGTGGAGCGCAGCGGCGCTCGTGTCAGCCGGGATTATCACCTGTTCCGTCCATCCACACAGCACTCGGCACGCCGAACATATCGCATCCCCCGCCTCGCTCTACCGCCCGGGAGGTTTGCGATAACCTCAGGCCACCGGCAACAAGGCTGGCCAACACCAGCGCTACACTACTGCAAAGAGACGCAGTGGACGTAAAGGCACAGGCAAGCTGTCGGCGTGGTTACGGGTCTATTAAAGACAGCACTGTGAGGAGAAAGGGAGAGGGAGGAGGGAAGGAAAGTGTGCTGGTGTATATGTGTGTGTGTGTGTGTGTGTGTGTGTGTGTGTGTGTGTGTGTGTGTGTGTGTGTGTGTGTGTGTGTGTGTGTGTGTGTAGGGAGGATGAGGAGCTATAAAAAAACCACATTGCTGATGTCCTTGGAGACGCCAGAGGAGTGGCTGGAGTTTAAGGAAATGGGGGAGAGAGGGGCGGGGGGTGTGGGGGGAGCAGGTCCCCCCTGTACAGGCTCTCCCCACAGCCCAGGGCCAGACCAATATAACAGCAGTGGATTGGCCATCAGATGAGACATAAAAGGGAATAAAAATGACAAAAAGACAAGGAGAGAGAGAGAGAGAGAGAGAGAGAGAGAGAGAAAGAGAGAGGGGGAAGAGGAGGAGGAGAAGAAGGAGGAGGAGGAGGAGGAGGAGGAGGAGGAGGGGAGTGAGCGCCATGGGCAACAAAATACGATAATAATAAAAAAATAAATTCTTATGGTTATAAATGGCTGATAAATAGGATATATCAAAATATATGGTCTGGACTAGTCTGACTTGACAGTCCAAATTTATCTCCATATTCTTTCCTCAACTAAGAGCAGAAAAAGAGGGCAGTGCAGTTGGGGAAAATAAGCTGATAAACGGAGGGAATGGAGGAGTCGGGCAACAAAGACAAATGTGGACGCTGGGTCCACAAGTCGCCTCAGAATCCCCAAACACAGACCTTCTCGCCTCTCCTGCCAAACCTTTACTCAAACTCTCACACTGAGAGTTTGCACTGGGTACAATTAAAGAATGCACGCTATAACTAAAAATAACTAAACAACTAAACAAGCTCAAACTAATCTCAGACTAATCTATGCAATAACTAAACAACTAAACAAGCTCTGAAGGTAAGTCTATGGATGCAATAGCATAATAAAAGTCATTTCTCTGCGCATAACAAAGAGAAGGAATCTCGATTTGAAAATGCATAGGGACAGGATGTTTGAACAGTAAGACGCCCAGAGACTTGCCAATCTGAAGCAGTAAACACTTGACCTCATGCCACTCCGAGCATCACCGACCACTTGGCATGAGGAGGCCTTGATTGGGCAAATCTCGGCCTCTTCTTTAATCAAAGTGGGACTCAGATGCACTCTGGAGTTGACTTGCTAATCTTCACTTTCTCAGTTCACGGTCTGTCTTCGTCCTCCATAGCTTGTCCTTCTCTACGTGTTGTTCATCTCTCTCGTTTTTTCCTTCTGGATGTTGATTAGAGGAGGCTATAACAGTGCATGGATTTGGGGTGCTATAAATCGAGAACGGGAAACACTAAATAGAAGGAGAAACATTACAGTGGAGAGAGAGAGAGAGATAGAGTGAGAGTGAGAGAGTGAAAAAGACACAATTAAAGCCTCATAAGCAGCGAAGAGTGGAGGATTTTTCCACTGTTTGTCCTCATTAGCAATTTCTCCACCAAAGTCGCACGCACACACACACACACACCCCACCCTCTCTACCCAAAACGCACACACACACATTTTCTGTGAATTCCTTTTGTTCACCGATTTGTGTAAAGACTTTTTTCATCCATTATCGTTAAAGTGAATAATTTAAAATCCACAAAGCATGTCTGTTGCAATGGCTGGAAGCCCCCCACCCCTTCTTTTTTCTAACTAAGCATAATGTCTCACGGATGCATTCATTTTTGTCCTTGGTGGGAATTATAAAAATATCAGCTAAATCACTCTTTGCCGTTGTTGTTAATGCGCTCCATCACCTGGATGAGGAGGCCTGCTGATTGAAATGGCCCGAATCAGCAGTATCAGTGAGGCCGAGTTATGTTTAGCACAGCAGATTGGCAGCATGTTGCTTTTACACCTAAGCAAACAGGAAAAGCAGATTGCTCTTTTTCTGGCAACCCATTTTTGCGCTGCGCTCTGACTACAATAGCACTGCAGAGAGCACCTTGACACAAGGACACTCGCGCGTGAGCCGCCCGCACAGCATGCCTCCCAAAAACCGCCTCTCATTCACGGGGGGGGGGTTAGGACGATTCTAAGGGCCTAGAACTGACAGGGGGCCCCCAGAGAGCATATATAATATATTGTATTATTGGGGGGGGGCCAGAATTATTGTCTGTCATAGGACCCACATTTTCTGGCAGCGCCCCTGTCTACAGGCTAGCTGCAGTAGCATGCTATCTCCACTGTCTGCCATAAAAAACCCCACCCCCCTCAGAGGTGAATACTGACCTGGCTGGTGACCCTCTGGGTTGATCTCAGATCCTTCCTTTCAGTGCTAACCCAAAGATATGACTCATCAAGTCTGTTTGACATTCCTGGTTCTCAGAACTGACCTAAGGATACTGGTTCTTCACTAACAGGGAATGTTGGGGTTTTTACTCACATGGGGTTATTACTTAGAGCAAGCAGTATTACAGCAATTATATGCAGTATGTCCAGATCTGCCTACTAGTGGTTTTCTTTGGCTTTGTACAAACCCTCAGAGCAGTCTGCTAATCTGTAATCAACTTCCTTGCTTTGGGCCTCTCAATGCAAAGTGTTCCTCAGTGTGTTCTCAACAGTCAAAATAAGCCTCTGGCTACTTGTCGAGTCCACTTGGCTTCAGGAATAAAACGCCGCTACTTTGTGAGTTACAGATATTATTTACTCAACCCAAGCAGGCCATATTGGCTTGGAGGCTCTGAGAATTGGAAAAAAACACCAAAGAGTTTATTGTACCTTTTTGTAGTTTTTTTGTATCGTTTCAGTGGCAGTGGTTCATCAACTCGTAACAAGGTGAACGGCACATCTGCATTTGCTTCACGACCCTCTATCGGCTATAACCGCACTATGCAAGTATGCCAGATCAGGTAGCGGATCTGTAGTTTGATAGAATGAGACATAAGAAACTGTCTGTGGACATTGTTATTTCCAAAGCCGGTGCTGGATTAACAAATAGTGTGCATGCGACAGAGGAAAAGTGCTTTGGTGTTGCTTTAACAATAACCAGTAGCTGAGTGCTGAGTGCTCGCTTCAGATGTTAGCGAACAAGCAACAGCTGCTAATGTTCATCACAAGTCCAGGGCTGTCGGTTGGTCAGTCACAACAGAAAGCCCAACTCAAGCAAGGTGCTGCCATCTCAGTTCATCATACCCGTCTCATCATACCCTGACACAAAACAGATGCAATGTCCAGTGAAATGCTTGTGACAGCAACTTCTGTGCTAAGACTGTGCTGGACATGCTGGACCTTGTAAGCCAGTCACAGGTCAGGAAGGACAGGCAGATGCTAGTGATGGGGGAATATGCCCGGTGTGCAGACCACTGTGGGGTCAATGGTACCAAGGCTATCACACCTCTAACATTTTTTTTATCAAAAAAAAAATGACGAAAAAAAAATACTATTTCTGGGGACATTACAATGAACCATTTGATATAAGGAACAAATGTAAGCAGTATCAACTCTCAAGTAATAGGTATTGCAACACATTGCGCCATTGTGGCAGTCATTGCTGTATTTGTCCATTGTATCACACTTTTTCCCTCTGTGTCTGATAATATAGCAGAAAAGACTTTTGGTACTGTTGCACTCTAGCATGACCGCAATCAACAGCCTGACCCTTAGTACTGCACATCACCATTTTCACAGCCTCAGTGTAACTGCAGAGAGAGGATCCTGGAGGTTACTGCAACATAAACCACCCACTTTCAAATGGCCACCACCATCTGGTTGATCTATGAAACTATGGGAAAGGTCACTGGTTACAAATGACCACCTGAATAACAACCATAAACAGGCCGCGTTGTTTAGATACCTAGGTTGGTGCGGCTGGCCGCCAGTGAAGTTCTTATGTGCAGCAGGCTAATACCATAATCCTGCCATACATCACACGAGACAGGGCACAAGATCACAATCATCGTGTGGTCACGGAGCGATGGCCACGTTCGGCGGGCGGCATTCATTTCGTAGGAACTGCATAATCCTGCTCGCAGAACCTGGGCCGAGGAGATAAAGAGTCACAGATGCGCCAAGCAAAACAGCACAATTAATAAGAGGCCCGGAGTGATGACACCTCTTTGCACTGACATTTCTTATTTTCTCTGGGTGCCCTAGGGCTGGGTGCCATAACGATATGAAAATATATCTGTATATTTTCAAAAGAGATATAAAATTAGACAATACCGCCTACACCGATATAGTGTGATGGTGCAAAGCATTTATACATAGCTCTACATATTTCCAGGTATTGAAGGAAACCCTGTCTTTGCATGTTATTTTGATATTGTACTTGTGACATTTAACATGTGAGTTTGCCTCAACATTGTAAGAAATACTGGTATCGTGTATCGCCAGTCAGCCTAAAAGTACCAGGATATGAATTTTGGTCCATATCTCCCAGCCCTAGGGTGCACTTCCCTCTCTGTGCAACTGTGTGCTGTCCCCCTGCTCCCCTGCCTGCCTGCCTGCCTGCCTCTCACCCAGCGCGTTTTATAAGTAATTCCCCTCCAGTTCATACGGTCATAATCTCACCAAACCGATGAGATCGCTGGGTGCAATAATGCTGAAAACCATTCTGTTAACAGAGCACACAGACACGATGATATCAACCAGGCGATATATGAAACTAATATACCACCCAAACAACACAACAATACAATCAGATTGAAAATTACGCCCATGCCTCTGTGTTATTTTGCACCAAACAAATGGACAGTAATTTTGACGGCAATACCTCTCCAATGGCTTTCTGACATGGGAGGTGCGAATAATAGCTGAGAGACTGCAAGAGACTGAGGAAGTCTCTTCCCCTCCTTTCTGGTTTGTTTGAAAAGAGACTAATTTAACAGATACCTCTTCTCTACACTTTATCTGACAGATGTCACCTTGCTGAACACATGAGCAGGGTGATAGGTGCTGATAAAAGACTATATTGAATATGTAACAGAATATGGGGTTTAAACAAGCACTAGCTGGCGAGGCGGGGTGTGGGTGAGGAGAGAAGGCCCCCTGTGTGCCCATGCTGTTGTGCTGGTACCTGCAGCGCAGACCAGAGAAGCCAAACAGTACACAAAATGATGCTATACGTCACATCACACCAATGACACAGATCTAACCTACAAAACCTTTTGTTGTTGTAGCCCTACTGTCTTCAGGGTAACATCCTGAATATAATAACATGGGGTTTTTTTGGACATTTGAACACATCAAATCGGTAGTGCCATTTTTTAAATATATATTTAAATAAGTAAGTAAGTAAGTAAGTAAGTAAGTAAGTAAATAAATAAATAAATAAGCAAGCAAGCAAGCTTTCAGGCTCCATTTGCAAAGCCTTACAGTGCCTTTCTAACGATATCTCACATCAGCCGTGGCCCACTGGTTAGCACTCTGGACTTGTAACCGGAGGGTTGCCGGTTCGAGCCCCGACCAGTGGGCCGCAGCTGAAGTGCCCTTGAGCAAGGCACCTAACCCCTCACTGCTCCCCGAGTGCCGCCGTTGAAGCAGGCAGCTCACTGCGCCAGGATTAGTGTGTAGTGTGTGAGATTCCCCTCACTGTGTGTTCACTGTGTGCTGTTTGTGTTTCACTAATTCCCCGATTGGGTTAAATGCAGAGACCAAATTTCCCTCACGGGATCAAAAAAGTATGTATCCTTATCAAAATGTCTCCCATCCAATGTAAACACATAAGATTAGGAACTGCCTGCTAGTTCGGGAAAAAAAGAATAAACAAAACAAATGATAATGGTACAAATACTTAAACATATATCACTTAATAAACAAACAGCAGCGTGATGAAAAACCAAATGGCCAAAGTGCTAATTACACCCATTAACACTCATTTGCATTCAAGATACCACACACATTTACATAATGTGCCTGACACTGCTATATCTACTGAGGCATCAATATGATTTTAATGACGCCTAGAGGAAATGTTCATTATGTACCAGTGTTATCAAACAAGGAATAATGGAGGCCATTTTGTTAAGTTCATGAATAGAAAGGAAAAACTAAGAAAAAGACCTTATACAGTAGTGTAAGCAAGAACCCCTTCTCCACTCCTGACAACATGTCACACATTGGCCTAATCTACAAGCCACTGATGGGAATTTGAATTATGCGTCATCTAAATGCAAATCAGATGGTTCCCACCTTTGATAAACAGCTAACACACCACCAATACTGTGTTTTACCGAACCAATTAGAATTTATTACCAGGCCAGCCCAGTTGGAGGACATTCACATAAGCAGGGGCTCTTGACAACTAGCCTATATGCGAAGGAGTGGACTTCATGATGCTGACACCACCCTACAGTTGGTTTCAATTCAAATGCAGGCTTTCAGCCTCATCATTACACTTGGAAATAGATTATGCTCAAGGAGAGCTAGGGAACAGAGGGGGAAGCATGTACAGGTAGCTATCATGCAAGACCCATTAGAATACTGTTCGCTGGTAGATGTACACAAGGCATGCCAGCCATTATTCAAATGTTCTGCCTGTCACTGTCAAATTACACACCTCATAAATAAATTGAAAATGGAGTCATTTGTAGCGAGCTCGGTTTCAAAGAAGACATTACGTTTTCCAGAAATATGAAGCTTTATGATTCTGTTCTATTCTGTTATGATTCTGATTCTGTTTCTGCAAAGCACTTAAATCTCTTAAATTTAACATGTCACATTTCAAGTAACCTACAGTATAGCTTTTCAGTAGTGATGGCAGCATACCAACTACAGTACATTTCTGACTCTCAGACTGAAATCTATTGTGCCAGATCAAGTATATCAAAGGTGTACTGAGGTGTCTGTTTCAGACAGGCTAATGCACATTTAACAGAGCAGGGTTGTAAGTAAATTCTGTCCAGGTCATGACTCTAAGAGTGGATCATCATCAGACAGAAACAGCCGCATTGCACATTGTTACAGAGTCTGAAACAGAAATATCGACGTAACAGGAAGTCTATGTTCTTGTGCCCTCCATATGCTGCATGTTGGGGTAGGGGACTCATTAGAGTAATACTACACCAGGGTACAGCGAAGGCCTGCTATGAAAGGACACAACCAGCACATTACAACAAGAATGAAAAAAATACTACCACAAGGACCTCAGCAGAGATCCTATCTTATTATTCCCCCTTCTCGTACCTCTGTGGGCACTAAAAGGTTAAAGCCATTTAGCTGCAGTGTTTTGCTTTGCTGAAACAGCAACAGGACATTAATTTGACATTAGCGCAGTAACATCAATTCCTCTCCGTTTCCAACTTCAGTAATGCATTTACTGGAAAGAGATTAATATCAATTCCATAAATCATTCAGGAGCGTCTGCAGACCCACAGACACTGGGCCTAATGTCATATATGTTAGCTGATCTACGTCTGCTAGCCCAGCGCCCATTAATCAATGTCCAGGCTACTGCAAGGGTATCACAGAGGAGAACAGAGGAACTTTTTACGCAAATAAGGATATCATATTCTAATTATTTATAGGTACATTGGTCAATTCAAAATTACAGATGTGGTTTAGTACCAGATATGTTTAAAAAAATAAATGAATGGCATATTCTTTATTCAATATATTGATAAAATAAAAACATCAGTCTCTACGTCTTGCTTGCCCTTTTCGGTATACTCGTGATGTCTTTTGGAGTAGGGCTAACAACTCAGATGCATTTCACAAACTTTCCATTTATACTATATTCCAATTTTGGATCAATCTAAAAAAAAAAAGAACTCTCTTCAGATGGAGGGCTCAGTGACATGTTGGAGAGACACCAGCAATGCAATATTTCCTTTTTGAAATCCTATCCACAGAGAAATCTGGACAAAACAAAACTATGTGAACAAAAAAAAATCCCCGAAATGGCAAATTGAACTTCAACGAAAAAAAAAAAGAGAAAAAAAACCTGAGCGTGAGTGGCTTGCCTGTCAAGTATATGAGAGGCAAGTCTCATCTAGCTGAGGCCCTGCACCTCACCTCTCGACAGAGAATGATATTGTGAGTGTTCCAAAAGCGCTCGTTGACTCGCTGTCAGTCGCGGCCCTCGGCAGCAGGCTCCTGCCCACTTGACCTTGTCAGGAAAAAGCACTTTATTTTCATTACCCCACCATCAATGCCCCCCTCCCCCTCCCACCCCAAAAGTGCCAAACAAAGGCCATTTACAAAGCATTCTTCAAAATATTAAATCTGTTTAATTACAGTTTTCAAGCGGACGAGGATGGACGAGGCAAAAGAACGGTTATTCACGTCAAGCGCTTTTTTTTTTCTCCTCTCCTCTCCTCTTGCAGAGTAGATAATTAGCCATTAACAGGCCCATCCGCAGTGACAATGGCCTGCTTTGCGCTCTGCCATCGCTCATCACATGGCACAACACAGTGTTTCTCTGCACACTGACTGCTAGATCACAGCCAGAGTGCTTCTTCAACTGCGTGCCACCGGGAATGTATGGCTTTCCTATCCATCCTACGCAAACGCGTAGGGAATAAACATCTCTTTAACAGCCCTGATTTAATTAGGGGCTAGTGTTGCTCAGGATAATCAAAGATGACTGAAGGAAAACAGAAATATTAAAAGCGCGGAAATCACACGTTCATACTCCCCGTGATCACAGAAGGATTTTAAGGGAGAATGAATAGGGTTGGTTAATTAGTGAGGCTTACAATGCCACTGGCACCTATGATGATTCCCTCCATAAGAAACTAAACAGAATAAGTCTACTGGGTCAGGGAAGAAGATGAGCTGTTTGACAGATAGCTAGGAAGGTTCAAGAAGGTTGCCCTGGAAAGATCTTAACATTTTCACATGGAAAAAAACATAAATAAGCAACAAACTGCAGATAACCTGTTATACTTTAGTTATATTATTAGTGTCCCTCTTGACAGCTGTGATCTTCTAAAAACACAATGAGGTTTACTACTGGGCATCGACAGATATCAAATGTTTACACTACCTATCTACCTTCCTTACATGATTTTAAAAAAATTGCTGAAGTTCTTCACGTTGTGATGCAATAATGTAGCCTGGCCTTGCCCAGAGCCCAAGAGAGAGATCTATAAGGCTCTGGCCTTGCCCAGCTAGATCTTTTTTCAGGGAGATCTAGTCTGGAACACCTTAGTTCATAACCGTTTCCCTCAGACAAAAAAAATGTTAGGCCGAGAGGGGAAGACAAAACTTAAACTTATTGCGATAAACAGACGCAGCAACACCTGACGCAGCAACACCTGCAAAAGTCAAAAAATGCAGTTGGAAAAATGCAGTCCAACTGCTCACAGAGCTGCTCGTTTTTTTTCCCCCATAGACAGTAAAAGATTTTTTTTTACTCTATATTCAGAGTAGCCTATAAGAAAAATTGCCATTCTACTAGTCACTTGCTCCCTCAACCTAACAAAATCCTATTTTTTGCAGAAGCCTGGACATTACTTGATTAGATCACCAGACTGCACAGCAACACTAATTTCTATATAACGAAACAGCTGTTGGGCCTGTGATGTCGGATTTAATAACCCAATAATAAAATAGAATCCCATATTGTCACTGCACAGTTGTACAGCAAGATTTAGAGCTATCCTTGAGGACAACAAGTAGAATGTTCAGTAGAAAGACATTAAACACACTGTAAAAATGCATTCACTACAAACACCATAAAATATAGTGCACACCTAAATGCACACCAATACACATATTTGTTAGAATAGCAGGGCTGCCTTGCCTCTGGTCATGAGAAACTTAAATACTTAATATGAACACTTCAATCTTATATCAAGACTACCTGTCTTTATAGAGAAAGACCGGTTTCAGACAACAGACTCAACATTTCTATTTTCTTTTAACTTACCTGTGGACGACTACAATATTTTTCATTATTTTATTCTGACATCTACAGACTACAGTTTGCATAAGAAACATGCGGTGGTAGTGTAGTGTGCAAGGAGTGGGGCTTGCATGCAGTAGGCTGAAAAGTTGTGGGTTCAATTCCCAGCTTCCACCGTTGTGCCCTTGAGCAAGGCACTTAGCGCTGAGTTGCTCTGAGGACAATGGCCCTTGTAATATAACTGACATGTAAGTCGCTTTGGATAAAAGTGTCTGCTTAATGTGAACATGCAAATGTACAGCCTGTCAATCTGTAAATCTACATAGCTCTGGCCTACGGCTGAACCACAGCCTTGGGTATATCAATCCAACTCGCGCCATACTGCTAAATTATAGCAAAAAAAAATATATTTCTCACCACTCTCAAAGCAGGCATCAAAGGTGAGGTGGCCTTTCCGAGGGGCTCCTGTGTATCCAGGCGGGGAGACCACCAGCTTGCTAACGTTCCCCACGAGCGCATCCTCACCTCCTGCCTCAGTCCCTGCTACAAGAACAGCAGATCTCTGAGCATGGTGATCAATAGCCTACCACAAGAGTGGAAAAGATCTTTTTTCTTTCATACTATATGATTGATTTTATTTAACTGCTGCAGCTAGGTGTAGCCTATTCTCTGTCTCTGATTAGCTAAGAGAGAAATAATATACGATAAACCAATGACAAAATGCAAATAGTAGCCTAGAACTTGTTAATCCCATGAAAATGCAATAAACATCTAGCCTAGTGCTGTTATATTTCATAATACAATGGCAATCTGAACATCCATATTCCCATACTAAAATGCTTGCAGAAGTTGTGGGGGGTCATGCTGTAAACACAAAAGCCATAAACCATGAGGCAAAATCAGGTCATATTAACTTGACTTTATACTATACACAGTATAGCCTAGCCTATTGGTTATTTAGCTTAAGAAGTAACCTATATGTCAATATTTTGAATTGACCAATTAAACACAGAGGACAGTCAGAGGTTTTTGTATGTTAGTGTGAGAGCAAATAAATAAAGCAAAGAAAGAAAGAAATAACAGGGAGACAGATCTTTTTCTTTCTTTGAACGTTTCTATTAGATAGATAGATAAGGTGGATGAACTATGTGGTGGGTCGCAGGCTAGGCTTCAGTGCTGAACTTCATGTAAGGTTCGTCGACCTGCCGATGACACCGAGTCTAAGGTGTATGTGCACAAAACAGTGCATCGCAAAAGCATGGCCTATTAATATCACTGCGAGGAAAGCAACGTTTTTTAAAAGGAGAAAAGCTAACCACCAAACCACTGTGCTAGCTTGATTGCTAGCAAACTGCAGTGGACTGTTTACATCTCTGCCATGCTCTGAATTTCCGAACGACGTCGAGCCCTACGTCATGCAAGGTTGTGGCCAACCAGACCTTCCTAAAATCGCGCACATGCTTTAGTGGGAGGTCGATATATGGGAATAATGGAAACAACGCGAATTTGCATGAAATTACACACCAGTATCGATGTCTCTGTGGATCTCCTCCATCTTCCTTTACCATTCGCTCCACACTGCCTGAGACGCTGGTTGCCTGTTTCCACGGTAACGGCGTGTGACCCGGAGGAAGAGCTGGTTCGTGACGCTTTGACGTAATTGAAGCTGCAGCAGGTGCGTGCCAGGCTACAGCACCCCCATCTACGTGGATGCCTATGGTGAATGCTGCTGGTCACCGACCTATTCTGCTGGTCAAAGTTTGCAAATGTATTGACTAGGCATTGAAGCTCAAATGTGACAGTGACAGTGACAAAGAATACCATACCCTGTTGCTTCATGTAGTGTAGACAAATATAATAGCCTATATTCGATTATATATTTTTATAAGCAAAGAATTAGTTTGAGCCTGCTACAAAAATGTTTCCCTATAGAAAAAAAGAACCTGACAAACAGCCTTAAAAACGAAATTAAATTAAATTTGCCAAAATGTCTATTCCAAGACCATCTATGCCCATTACACATAGAGTAATTTGAGTGTATCATAGAACAATTGGAGCATGTGTTATTTGCCTGACTTTATTCGTTTTTCAGTAGAACACCTGATTAGCTGCTTCAAATGAATGCCCATATGCCTTGCAATCAAGCCCCTTGGTATATAGACGTTTTCGCAGGGTAATTTTCTGATGATAAGCTCTAGACGGAGCGCCAGATGAACCAGATGAATGAGACCAAGAGGGGGCCACTATTTAATAAGACAGAATTGGCAATGAACCCCCCTCCACACACACACACACACACACACACACACACACATACACATACACATACACACACACACACACACACACACTCTATCTATCTCTTTCTTTCTCTCTAAATGCATGTCTTTTCTCTTTTTTTTCGGCGATCATATTTGAGCTATGCTGCTGTGCAGCCAGGGTAGTGTGATTATTTTTTAAATTATGAAGAATTGTGTGGTGCAATATCTCCTTAAAATTGAAAATTGAATAGCTGTCTTTCATGGTGTGTCATCTGCTAACATCAACAATTAAGTGGCACCATGCTTTTGCATTTGTTTGGCAGGGATGTCAAATCATATTATGAAATAGCTTGCAAAAATATAGATTCTTTATTAGGCTGGCTTTTTTTTTATTTAATTTTTATTCCTTGCCCTTGCTCTCAGATTTTTAATTTGGTTGAATATGTTCCATGTGCGCTCACAAACATTGGCAGTGTGTTGTCTCATTTTCCTATTTACAGGTTTAGTGATGCCAAAGAAGCCTTTGACAGTTCACTGTGCTTTGGTTTAAGATGCACGCTTCTCTCCACCATATAGTTTCAGTCAGAAGGTGTGCAGAATGACCAGATAACTTAATGAGAGCATCTAATAATGGAATACAAAATACAAGTGCAGTTCAGTTTTTTTGATCCTCGTATTTTAATTGCTTCCCACGAGAGACCTAATTTTTCTGTTACATCAAAAACAATAAGCGTCCAGTGAGAACTCAAGAACACCTCAACATGTTCACCAATGAATGGTCCTAAAATATTAACAAGAATGTCAAACACATATGCCATGAATCATTTTATTTAGTTTTTGTTTTTAATGTTTCAAGTGTTCACATTTTCAGTGTGTTGCATGGGGTTGAAACCTCCTTTCTAGTAGCCCTGCCTACGGTACGTGTGGGTTGAGTTCATGCATGGCCGTGTTGTGTACAGGAAAATCCTTTTTAGCTTGACCGTGTAGAGACCTGCTCGTATGAGCCATCCTCAATGAACGGGAGGTCATGCAATGAAATGACAGCACACAGGAGACTATCTTTGCCCTGGCTTTACGGAGACACATATAGTCACTATGGCGACAGCAATCAGGGGACCCGAGGGAACAACTGGGCCAAAAGTGAAGGGAGGGCAGCTGACTGAGGAATCAAACAGCCGACTCCATGATTCAAGTGACAGCTCATCCTAGTGTACAGACAATGTGTCCTGGCTTAGACAAGAGTGTGTGTGTGAGAGTGTGTTTGTGTGTGTGTTTTTAAGACAGTGTCTCTTCTTCTCGATCTTCTCGATGAGCTTCTTCCTCAGTTCCTTCCATCACTCTTTTGTATTCGAGAGCATCCTTCAAAGATCGCTTAAATATGACTCACACTCTCCATATGCATCACCATTTCTGCACGTATTATCTCTCGAAAGAGAACAACACAACGCTCCGTTTATATTCCCCACCTCTCTCTGACACTTCAAATCTATATCGGCACACACACACACACACACACACACACACACACACACACACACACACTTGGTTTGAGAGATTGTTTTCGAGGAGCATCGTTGTGGCTCTGCCTTTTCACTCTGCTGGCCGAGATCCACCCCAACAGATGGGCCCGTGTCAATAGGCTGCTATTAACTGGACACACACCCCTCTTGGGGGCAGGAGGAAAGTGCAGCAAGCACACGGACGACAGGAAGGGAAGAAGCAAGCGATGCCCAAGGAGGAGACGTGCACAGCTTCAGGCTCAGAGCATCCATGTGTCAGAGGCTTATGGCCTTATCCTTTTTATTCATTTTTAGTATTTTAGTGCTGCAGTTAGATCAGGAGAAAAGATTCCATTTGTATGTTATGTAAGTAGGATCTCTTTTTGCATTTCCTTTTTATTTTCAGTGCTACAATTAGAACAGATTCCATGTGTTCTATGTTTGTCTCATGTACAGATGGGATCTCGTTTTGTATTTCCTTTCAATCATGGCATAAAGATATTTCTATGAGAGCTTTTAGTGTATACGCGACAAAGGAAGACATTTTAACATGCAGATTGCGTTCAAATATCGTCTTGTTTGATCAGCTAAAATATGGTTTTAATAATGTATAAAACAAAGAGACTCATAATCCATGTTTTTCTGTTATGAAAAATTCATCAGTGCCATTATCTTCAAAGATAGTGGCCTGGTGCCAGTTGATCGTGATCCAGAGTAAACAAGGCCAGGTAGCAACGGGAGATGTAAATTCACCAAGATCATATTTAAAGCAAGCACTTATGTGAAAATAAATCGAATCAGCCCTGGGAGTCCCATTCAAACAGTCACAAATTCCTACAAATACATGATATGATTGCAGAGCCCACATTCAGAAGCACTGTAGGCTACTCAGGACAGGACAGCACAATCCAACTGTGCACTGACCATTTGTTCCACACACGTTTTAAAAATGGAGCCCTAAGGTGTTGCAATTTGAGGTGTAACAGGACACAGGCATGTCTGGGTGTGTGTGAATGTGTGTGTGATGGACTCTCGGAGAGAGATGGAGAGAGTGAGAGAAAGAGAGATGGAGAGAGTGAGAGAAAGAGAGAGAGAGAGACGGGGAGAGCACATGTCACGGTGTGGTGGAGTCAAAGAGGACACACTGGTCTAGAGTATCTTAATGGCAGTGCTCCATCAGTATGTCATAAAACTGCTCTCTCTCTCTCTCGCTCCCTCTCTGGTCTCTGTGTGTGTGTGTGTGTGTGTGTGTGTGTGTGTGTGCGTGCATCAAAACAGCTTGAATTGAAGCAAGAGGGTGGCAGAGGAGAAAATGGAATAGAGTCCGAGCCAAGTGTCTCATGTGTTCTACACAAGCATGGGGACAAATGGGTGGGGGGACAGGGCCACGTGTGTGTGTGTGTGTGTGTGTGTGTGTGTGTGTGTGTGTGTGTGTGTGTGTGTGTGTGTTGGAGGGAGGGGTGTCAGAGGGAGGTGGGGGGTGTGAGTGAGTGTAGAAAGGAAAATGAAGCAGATGTGCTAGTGTCATGTTAGTTAGAACAGTCTTCCCACCTTGTGGTAACACGGTGAACTGTAGCTGCATAGGAGCGTGAGCGAGAGGCGGGAGAGGGGGTGAGTGAGTGAGAGCAAGAGAGAGAGACAGAGAGAGGGAGGGAGGGAGGGAGGGAGAGTGTGTGTGAGAGAGAAGAGGAGAGTGAGAGAGTGAAAGCGAGAGAGAGAGGGAGAGAGAGAGAGAGAGAGGGAGAGCAAGAGGGAGTTTAAACTAAGAGCTATGTTTTGGGAGTAGCTAATCTGAAGGCGAGCTGAGTGAGGATCGGAGTGCATTGTGTGAGTCTGTGTGTGGGGAACAGATAAGGCAAGACGGCCGCCAGCCCGACAGCTTGTTTTCATGTGCTGACTCTGGGGAGATTCAAAAAAATATATTGACTCTTCAGTCGTGTGCCGAGACCCTGGGCACGAGCTCCACATTTAACCGAGGTGTAACCAAAACACAGGGAAAAAAAGGGACAAAAAGCGCAACCTAAGACAATATCAAGCAAACAGCTGTTGAGGATTGTTTTTTTCCCTCTATCTCTACCTTTTTTAATCTGTTCATTTTTCATTTTCTTTTTTGCTCGGGACTGACTCCCTGCGTCTCCCTGTAGAGGACGGGAGACATCTGCTGAGGAAGAGCCACTCGCGAGAAAATAATATTTGCTAAATCACAGACCGGACGGTGTTGGGGGAAAAAAAGCACTGACAACAACATGTTTGAAATCAGCCGGACACTCAATGCCGCCTTGTTGAGCAATGAGGTAAAGAACCTGGATTTATTACTTTTCCCATCACCTCTCCGTGTGTGTTGCCAGCCATTCTGTCTCTAATGTTGCGTCTGTATATCTGTGTGTGTGTGTGTGTGTGTTTGTGTGTGTGTGTATCAATGTGCTCATGCTTGTACAATCTTTTATGAGTGGAGGGTTGTGTCAGATAAAAGGAGGAATACTGAAGGCTAGCCATGTGGTTGGTATTTTAAAGGGGCTGTCATGCACATAGCAACAAATTAGTGGCTAGGAGGATGGTGTTTTCTTTGTGTCAGTGTGTGTGTGTGTGTGGGTGTGTGTGCGTGTGCGTGTGTGTGCGTGTGCTTATGTGAGTGTGTGTGTGGCAGACACAACTGTCTCATCTTCTCATTTACCCAAAGCAAGATAGCTATTACTGCTGAGCTTGCTTGACAGAATCGCCCATGTGGGGCTGGGATCATGTGTTTCTGTGTAGTCTGTGCATTTCTGTGTGTGCGTGTGTGTGTGTGTGTGTGTGTGTGTGTGTGTGTGTGTGTGTGTGTGTGTGTGAGTATAGTGTGCATGTGTGTGTGTGTGTATAGTGTGCATGTGTGTGTGTGTGTGTTGTGTGTGTATGTGTGTGTGTGTGTGTGTGTGTGTGTGTGTGTGTGTGTGTGTGTGTGTGTGAGTGAGTGCGTGAGTGTGCGTGCGTGCGTGCCTGCGTGCCTGCGTGCGTGCGTGCGTGCGTGTGTGTGTGTGTTAGTGCTTGTGTGTGCACATTAGTTTAAGCAAGACCGTAAGCACACTCAGCTGGTTGTCAGCATAGTCGTCCACTTTCCCCTCTCTCTCAGTTTCCTTTCTCCTCACTCTGTCCATTCAACGCCCTCTGTCCTTTTTTAACTGTTCTAGTGCCGTCTCTTCTCTCTTCTTCTCCTCTTTTCTCTCCTCCCTCTCTCCCCTTTTTGTCTTCTCTCTTTGTCTCTCTTTGCGTGCTATGAACGAACGAACGAACGTGCGTCTGGCCGGTGAGCAGCATCTCAAGACCATGGTGCGGTTCCCCCAGCACTTGGGACTAGCCCCTGTTGAAGCCTCCACACCTGAGATGCGGTCGCTGCTCTTTCCCACAGACTTGCCCACCACCACCCTCATGGGCTCCAGTTCGCTTTTGGTAAGAGGATAGGCTGAAAAGTGAAATGAAAAACTGGGGGGGAAAAAAACCTCATTGTGTCTCTTTTTAACAGTAAAACAGTAATGTGAATGAGTGAGAAGTAAAGAAACTAACTGAGAAAACAAAGGAAATATGATAGAAATAGTATGCTAAGTCAAAACAAACGGTTAGCCGGGGAATTGTATTAGCGACTGTTTCCATCCCAGTGCTTTGCTTGAGTCATGCTACTAGCTGCCGCAGTAGAGACTGAGGTGATGATTTTTCATGTTTAAACTTTTTGCAGGTGCAAGTACCAGTGGCTTATTTTGACTGTGTGTGTGTGTGTGTGTGTGTGTGTGTGTGTGTGTGTGTGTGTGTGTGTGTGTGTGTGTGTGTGTGTGTGTGTGTGTGTGTGTGTGTAGCACCTTGGTGCGTTTCACATGCATTTTGGATGAAGCCTCTTCCAACCAGTGTGCACAGAACTTTGTGAACTCACTTAATCCCAATCCCTGTATACCCTGAGCACTGCCTCTGGTGTGGTTTGCAAATGGTGGTGATGGTGGTGTTGCTGGTGTGTTTTGACGGTTTGCTTCTGCTGAGGAGCGGAGGGGATACGAGAGGAGAGGATAGGAGAGGAGGGGAGAGGAGAGGAAAGGAGAGGAAGGCAGGCATGGGAAAGACCTCGCAGGAAAGCAGCGTAAAGAGAGAGACAGAGAGAGAGAGAGAGAAAATCCCTGACTTGGTGCATTAAATGGACATGAAACTGTGGGTGTCTAATCTGCGCTGGGCTCTTGTTCCGCTCCCCGTCAGCCAGGCTCAGGCTTCCAGCCCCGGAGCTCTACTTCAGCTTTCTCTCAAACATCATCGCCATGCTGACAGCACTGCACCCAGGGCTGCTGCCAAGCGCACACCCACCGCACACAGGGCGCCGCCAAGGAATACCAACGAGAAAACAAACAGCACTTTGAACCAAACAAACATCCCGTACCGTACCGGCCTCTCTCTCTCTCTCTCTCTCTCTCTCTCTCTCTCTCTCTCTCTTTGCCAGCTCGGCATAGGAGATGTTCGCTGTCCTCCAGCCAAATGCTGCTGTTCAAGGACAGGTTTTCTCTAGAGAGGTGATGCCACTCCATCTTTAGAAAGGATCAGGAAATGGGCTTCTTAAGGTGTGGCTGCTCGCTGCGTGTTGTTGCTGAGGGACTGAGAGTGCTGGGATTGCGTGTCCATTAAACTAAATCACCTGAATCGATTGCGATACTTACTGTCAAAGGGATCAGTGAGGACATTTTTGTATTGTTAGAGCGATCACATGTTACATGTGCAGTTCATCAAATGTAGTGAAATCAGTAGTACAAATGTTTAAAAAATAAACATCAACACAAGGAAGTCAGTTCATGTTTTTTACCTTTCATTATTAATTGTTTGACCCCCATACTTGATGATTTTGTGCAATCATCTTTTTGCTCTCATTTACCCGTTTGCTTCACTGAAAAGAAAATCAATCGATCTCAAAGGGGTTTTAACCTTTTTGTTTTTAGTTGTTCATTTCCATATACTGGTATTTGTTTTGCATGAGGACCTTTCCGACGTGCCTTAGAAATGTAATTAACCAGGTTAAAATAGACCATCGCTAGAGTGATTAATGGTGTCTTCATTTACTGGCTCCAAATCATTTGCATACATTAGACAGTGTGCGCTGGCGCTTTGTGAGAAGTGCAGGCCACTGAATGACCGGCTGCGTAGCCACACGTCGCGCGCCCACATCCCCCTGTGAGGGAATGACAGGGCCTGTCTGCCATTGTGATTCTGCGGAGACGCTGCAGTGCGGTCAGGCGGTGTTTACAGCACTCGCCATGGCGACGGAGAGTCCGGAATATTCCACATTCATCACCGGTGCCTTTCGTAACATGCTGTTTTCTTTGTCGCTATTGTTGTAGTCATAGTATCTTTCGGACTGATTTTTTCATGCACAGTTGGTAGCCTCAGGTTTCAAAAGACGAATCATTACTGCCGGTTATTGACAACAAATATCTAGGATACACTTCTCACTGATAATTAAAATAAAAATCAAAGCATTAAAGATATTTAAAAACAAAACAACGTGTAGATTTTTTTTTCCATGCAAAGATTCTTCTAAAAAGCCAACAATCCCTGATGAATTGAAAAAATGCTTTTGACAAAAGGCTTGAGCTCTCTCTCCCCTGTTAAACATCTCCCCCACTGAAAGAACTTAATGGCTGTGATCTCAGCCGATTGCCAATGATGTCCCAGAAGCTGTTTGCTGTGCTCGCGGGATTCCGTGTGTCCGTGTGTGTGTGTTTGTGTGTGTGTGTGTGTGTGTGTTTGTGTGGGTTTGTGTGCGTGTGGGTTTGTGTGGGTGTGAGAGAGTCTGTAAACGAGTATGTGTGTGTGTGTGTGTGTGTGTGTGTGTGTGTGTGTGTGTGTGTGTGTGTGTGTGCCAACAGAGGCTGAAATAATGTCCAGCCAGCTGGAGAAATGTAATGAGCTCTGTAGAAGAACCTGCTGACACTGGACTGCCCGAGCCGTAGCAGGAACCAGAACCAAACCAGACCCTGAAGTACAGCCAGAGCAGGAGTGGGAGTGGTGTGCTGCAGTGTGCTCCATCTCCTAATAACATTAGCCTCCTCCCTCTCTCTCTCTCTCTCACCCTATCTCTCTCTGTCTCTTTCTCTCTCACTCTCACACACACACTACTATCTCTTTCTATCTCTTTCTCTCTCTCTCTCTCTGAGAGGTTCAGGCTTGTGCAAGACAGCAGAGATAATCAATCACTTAGACCATAAATGGCAAATGAAAAAAAGCCAACAGTATGTACGTATGGGCATGGCTAAAGCCAATGCTGGTGGGTTTATGTGAGGATGTGTGTGTGTATGTGTGTGTGTGTGTGTGTGAGAGAGAGAGACAGAGAGAGAGAGAGAGAGAGAGAGCTCCTTCACTGGTTGTTCTTTAAAAGCTGCTGTGTTTCACATTGTCCAGATTCATTTAGTAACTTAATTTTCTGCTGTTTCATCACAGAAAAAAAAACAAAAAACACATTTGAGACGATTCCACCCCCGCCCCTCCCGCCCAAAAAATAAGCCTCACAACCCGAGAGGTGATGAGCCGGGCAGTGAGGGGAGAGTGTGGCGATTGGCAAGTGGCTCCTGGCCCCCCGAGAGACAGCAAGGGTCATCTCTATTCCACAACAATGATTAGCTGCGCCCATCTGGCGTGCCAAGCCCAGTTCTTCCTCTACTGATTGCCGTGTTTCTCTGGTTAATGTACTCCAGGAAATGAGCCCGCTTCGCCTGTCTGTTCCCCAGCCCGCCCGCCCCTTGCCTGACAAACAGGTGCAGCATTCTGCACCGCACAAAGACGCTGCAGGCACACCCGGCTCTCTAAACACACACACACACACACACACACACACACACACATGCACGCATGCAGAGCAGACACACTCTCAGAAGGAAGAATAAGACATAAAATAAAAAAAAACTCCTGCGTCGCTTAGGGTTCAATAGCAGGAAATTGCCATGGATTAGAATCCCATTCTCTGATGTGGATTACCGTATATCCAGTTTGGCTGCTGCATCTCTTAGCATGTTGTGTATAATGCAGTACGGTATTTCTCTAATAGCATAGCTGTCAGGTCATTTTAGAAAAGGTTAAGCTCACCAATGTATTGTGTAAATTGTGGATATGAATCTCTGCTTTTTTGAGGAGGATGATTGACAGAAAAGGACAAGCGAGGGACACCACTGTGACGTGTGTGTGTGTGTGTGGATGTGTGTGTGTGTGTGTGTGAACTGAGACACGTGTGAGAGAGGCTCTTCCTGGAATCCTGTGTGTGTGTGTGTGTGTGTGTGTGTGTGTGATGTTCTTCCTGGAAGCCTGTTCCATCAGCTGTGACCAAGGCAATGCTCTGTGGCAGAGCAAGCTTTAATTTGGGCAGAATGGTGCTCCAAAGTGCTATTTATCCTGCAGGTCAATCAGCGGTCACCTGAGCCTGCTGCTGCAAGAGACCACTACTCAACTTTGAGCATGCTGCTGCGAGAGGGCGTGCAGCTGCTGCGTGTGTGTGTGTGTGTTTGTCTTTTATGCCAGCTGTGTGTATACATGTGTATGTATGTGTGTGTGTGTGTGTGAGAGAGAGAGAGATAGAGAGAGCAAGAGAGAAATGGGAAAGAGGGAATGTTTGTCTATGTGTGTGAGGGTGATGGTGAGGGTGAGCATCAGTCCACCTTCCCACCTAAAAATACATCAATAGAGAAATATCTCTTTAGAATTTCCATACTCAAATATGTAATAATTGTAGCATAGCATATAATAACACATCACTACACTGTTATTTGTTTCATTCCTACTTTATCAACCAATGTGATTCAGTATTGTAACTGATCGGTAAAATTACAAAAAACAGAATAGAAATGACAATAGAACAATAGAATAGTTTTTTTTTTTTTTGTGTTTTGTGTTTGTCTGTTCTGTGTGCAACAGAGAGCACTTTAGCAGTTGGATTGTTTTATATAACCCTCAGAGGGTTGTATGGGCTCCCTCTGAGCACTCGCTCGCTCTAAAAATAAACTCAATGTCAAGTCACCAATCCACCGGCGAACATTGCCATCTCGATGAGGAGGGGTGGAGGCGCACACGGCACACCGTATCCCAGCACAGAGCGGCGTGTCCAAGCCATCAGCCACAGTCCGGCCGGAGGTCATTCCTTTTCTCCTATTTTCAATTACAGAGAGCAGGCACGAGGAGCCCGCTGCAGAGGAGCAGATGTTATTGGCTCTCGCTCAAAGCCCGGGCATCTCCACTGACCACACACTTTTCCATTAGCTTCATGTTTGCCATCTTTGCCAATCTACGCAAAGATTTTTTGTTTTGTTTCATTTATTTGTTTTATTATTATTTTTATTTTATTTTTTTACACTGACTCAATATCAATTCTGGAAGCACAATCTGTGGTTCTTCAGATTGGAGCCAAAATAAACCTGTTCACGATGAAGACATATTGGTTTGTGAACAAACAGAGGCACAGGCACACACGAGCATCAGGTGTATGACACAAACCACACAAGAGAAAAGTAACACTTACAAAAACAACCAAAGTGACTTTTCTCTGAAAAACAAATTAATTCTCACCCTTTACACCTCACGAAGAAACAGATGTTGTTTGTGGCCCTGCATAACAGAGCGAGACATCTAGCAAGAGCTAGCTCCTCAGTTAGTCCTACTGTACAGGTGTACAGGTGTGTGATTATATGAGTTGTGTATGCTTGTACATGTGTGAGTGTGTGTGTATGAATATATATATATATATATATATATATATATATATATATATGAATATATATATATGTATACTGAATATTTGTGTATGATGTGTGTGTGTGTGTGTGTGTGTGTGTGTGTGTGTGTGTGTGTGTGTGTGTGTTTGTGTGTGTATGCGTGTGTGTGTGTTTGTGTGTGTATGCGTGTGTGTTTCACCACCACCACTGCACACACTGCGGCAGCCTGAAGGGCTGGTATGGGCAGCTGGGAGCAGGTCCACTGGTAGCCCTGAGTGGAGGGATGACAGGAGCAGGTGTGTGTGTGTGTGTGTGTGTGTGTGTGTGTGTGTGTGTGTGTGGCGTAGACCCACCGGGTGTACAGCACCGGCCCTTGGTCACAGAGCCAGACCCACCACAGCCCCGGACCCTGACACAGAGCCCTTAGCCGGGGAAGAGCAGGTGCCACCTCTCCTCCCCCTCGGCACACACACACACACACACACACTCAAACATGAATACACACATACGCACACACACAGAAATACACAGACACACATACTGATGCAGTACTTTACATATAGAAACAAAAAGATCACACACACACACACACACACACACACACACACACACACACACACACACACACACACAAACACAGACACACATACACACATACACACATACTTACAAAGGCACAAGCAGACAGATCCACATTCCAGGCCCCAGAAAACACTTGCTAGTGGCACATACAGACACACGCACACACACACACACACACACAGACTGTGTCATCAAATCACTGGGACTAAGGGCTCACAAACTGGTGGCACACTATTATGCGTCAACACTGGGAGCTGGATTTGAATCACAATCCACACGGCAGTGGATTTAGCAGCAGCTTTGGGGCACTCCCTTTGATGTGTCGACTACGGCAAGCAGGAGGTGAGCGTTTAGAGGGTTTGGGAGACATTGTGGAGATGAGTGAGGCTCCAGTGTAGAGGAAGGTCAGATCTGGTGATGCAGGTATGCTGACCTGGAAGTAACCGCCTGTGATGTCCCCTACAGAGGGAGAGAGAGAGAGGGGGGGGGGGGGTGGAGGGAGAAAGGCAGAGAGAAGAGGATCATAGATCTCTTTTGGAAAAAGCCTGCCCACAGCTCATTGTGTCAGGGTGTCTGTGTGTGTGAGAGAGAGAGAGAGAGAGAGATTGAAATTGTGTGTGTGTGAGAGAGTATGAGTGTGATCTGTATGCAGTGTTGAAATGTAACGGAGTACAAATACTTCGTTACTGTACTTAAGTAGAAATTTCACGTATCTGTACTTTACTTCACTATTTAAATTTATGTGAACTTCCACTTTTCCACCACTACATTTCCTAGATAAAATGTATACTTTTACTCCGTTATATTTCCACTAAGCATCTTCGTTACTCGTTACTAAAACATAAAATTAGAAAAAATGTGTGCGACTGCAATAAGGGAGGTTTGGCGAATCACTGCTCCTAGATTGCATTACGCACACTCCGCACGCTGCGCGCTCTATTTCAGCTCTTGTTTGTTGCTAAAGGAGGAGGACGCACAACTGAAACCGCCATGGAAGCACGAGCACCTTCTGGAGGACCTCCCGTTATCATAGATGACCACCACCACGATAGAGGTGAACTCGGTGAACAGGGTAGTGGTGAATATAACGTCATACACCCATGGCCGTATTTGCAAGAAATGTTTCTGTACATCGGCTACCTGCCCTAGCGGCCTGTAAAAGGCATCCATAGCATCGCAGGAGTTGTCTTCAGTCCAAGAAGAGTAAAGGCTTCTACATACTCGATGCACCCGACCGGTAGCGCGACAACGTGACGTCAAAATGACGTAGATCTTGCTGGCGCGCCAGGATTTAAGCCAGCGAGGTAGCGCACCACTCGTTTTTTTCAGACGAGCGCGACAAAGCGGAAACAGGAAGATGAACTAGTTTGAGGGCAAGCAAGAGTTGCAGTGTTTTGTTACAGTCGTGAATTTTTAATAGTTTGCTGGATAAGTTAACAAAGTTACCAGCGAGAGTTGCAACACATGGAATTAAGAGGAAAGAATAGAAACAATTTATTTTCAAACAAAGGATATCTATTAAGGCCTGAACAAAATCTCTTTCCACTTCAGGAAATTACAAAAACTCAGCCAGCTGCTAGCTAGCTAGCCAGCTAACTAAACTGTTTAAATTATTAAAATTTCCCTCGGGATGACTAAAGTATCTATCTATATATACATCTATCTATCTATCTTTCTATCTGTGCACACACCTTGGAAACTAGATGATAATGATGATGGTAGTTGTTAATAGTAGCAACCAAAGTGTGAAGTACCATCAGAGGCTAGCGTGTTTCTTACTGCGGCTTCTTCTGCTGTGTAACGTAGTTAGCGTTACGGTACCGATCCACTTGCATGACACGTCATCCGCATGGGGTCGCGCTGCCTCCCCTCGTTCAGTCGTGTGTGGGCGTTTCGTTTAAAATGTCAGTTACCAGCTCATATTCAGTTCGTTTTAACGTATCTTAAGTGTTTTTCTACAAATGGACCACAATTTTAGGCATGTACTTAACAGTATACAACACATTAATAGCCTAAACAAATTATGCAAGCCATTTCGAAATCTTGTTTTATTTAAACTACTCAATGCAATCTCACATCCTCACCAGAAACACCAACAGTCAATATATTCATCCAAATCCAAGTTTTGTTTGTTTTATGGACTACTAGGTGGTCGTGGAAGAGATCATTAAAACATTATTTGTCTTGTAAGCGGAACCAAAGTTTCACAGGCACCGTTGTGGTAGAACAAAGGACCTACAACCTCGTCCTTTCATTGGAGAGTCGCCTTGCGTTCAACGGATTCATTTGTTTAAAGCTGGGCATCGGCCAGCTTTTTGACGCGCGACATTATATTAAATGCAGCGCTGCCTTCCCGGAATGCTTTGCGGGCACGTTAAAGTCGCTTCACGTCACCCATAGGACTAGAGTGGAATGCAACACGACAAAATGATGTGAAGTACATGTGGATCTGTACCGTTAGTCTTTTCACAACAGCGACACCTCTGTTCAGGAGAATATTGCAAATAGTGTCGCGACCACCATGCGCGAGTATAAATGGTTATGGCGCTTCTGTGACGTCACATTGTCGCGCTACTGGTCGGGTGCGTCAAGTATTTGGGACGTTTAAGACTGAATCAGGCCCGGGGTGGGTAATCGGGAGAATTCCCGGTGTGCCGCTTCACTTTTGGGCCGTTCGAGGAAACAAATATTGACATTTGTCACGTTAGTCTATCTTTTTCTTAAAAGTAGGACACGTTCGCATTCTGTGCATGACACCAATGCAATGCCTCTGCATGGGTTGTAGCCTACGTGAGGGAGTTCTCCCCTCCCAAAAAGAGTTGGTTGGGTCCATATAGCCCGTCTTTTCCAAAAAGTTTTCTCAGATACAGATAGCCAAGCCGGCCCTACAGTAGACACAAGCGTCAGGAAGGATGGAGGGTAGAAAGAGGCCAGGAGAGACTGAGCAGCAGATCAACCAGTCAACCATTGAAAATTATGAGCCGGAAATTAGTGATGAGGAGGCCATGACTACAGGGACAAGTAGAGAGGATAAATTAAAGTTATTTAATGTACAGTAAGAAAGAACAATTACCCTACATGATAAACCTATATGCCTTGTTTGCTCAAAAGAGGGTGTAGTAAAGGAGTAGGCTAAATCACCAAACAACAATATAGCCTACCCATGCAAAAAACATGTAGCCTAAACATTAGTTCAATATGCCTCTTTGTGGAAGCATGGGATAGGCTACATTTCAAAGGCTTTCTTTCTTTCTTTCTTTCTGTTTTGGTAACTTGTTGAATAGTGGAATATTTTTTGTTAACTTCTCAGTTAAAGTGAATTATTATATAACCGTTACACATTTGTTGAACCATGGTACTAATAAAAACTACAGGATAGTAAGAGCTGAAATGTTGCTTAATTTATCCAATTTCCACCACTATGGTCGGTCTTGGGCCTGAAAATCCCGGGCACTGAATTCTGGCAACTTTGAAAACCAGCTTCTTTTGAAGATGAACAAACACCTTTTAAGTTTCAACTAATGACTGGTATATTAGTAGCTGCTGGACATAGGTGGCCTGTGTGTGTGTGTGTGTGTGTGTGTGTGAGTGACGGTGACCTGGAGAGTAAGCCCTAGAAATGCTCATGCCACATGACCAAAATGTTCTCCCTACAAGCAGGTAATTTTTTTTTGTGAAAGAAATAAGTTATTTATTTTTCATTTCAGAGAATTGTGCCTAAAAAGTCCTAGAAAAGAATGTTATTTGATTTGATGAGTGAGATTAAGAAGATATGGGAACCCTGAATATGCTTTATGCTTTACTATAAGAAAGCCAAAATAAAGTTTACAATAAAAGTTCAAAATAAAACTGCTTGCTTTTCACTTTTTACTTTTACTTCAAATACTTAAGTACATTAAATATCAGAAAATTACTTTTGATACTTAAGTACAGTATATATCAGATACTATAGTAATATTCTAAAAGGCAACTTTCACTTCTACCAAAGTCTTTTTCTAGTATGATACTTGTACTTTTACTCAAGTATTGCTTTCTAGTACTTTATACAACACTGTCTGGATGTGTCTGAGTATGAGCATGTGTGTGTGTGTATGTGTGAGTGAGTGAGTGTGTATGTGGAGTGTGTGCGTGTGTGTGTGAGTGCGTATGTGTGAGTGTGTGTGTGTGTATATGTGTGTGCGTATGTGTGAGTGAGTTAGTGAGTGTGTATGTGTGAGTGTATGTGTGAGCATGTGTGTGTGAGCATGTGTGTGTGTGTGTGTGTGTGTGTGTGTGTGTGTGTGTGTGTGTGTGTGTGTGTGTGTGTGTGAGCATGTGTGTGTGTGTGTGTGTGTGTGTGTTGTGTGTGTGTGTGTGTGTGTGTGTGTGTTCGACAGGGGTCCATTCATCATGCAGGAGGCAGTGGTGTTTGTCTGAGATTGTGCTGCGGTGAAAATGAACATCTGAGCAGAGAAAGCAACAACACACACACACACACACACACACACACACCAGCCGGCGAACACTGCAGAGCTTTGTAGTCCAGACGAGAGCACCTTGCCCCGTGCCAGCTAAAAACGCCACACACACACACACACACACACACACACAAAACACAAAGACTAACAGCCTGCCAGGCGCCAGGCGCCACACCACAAGCGTTTCCAATAGTGCAACGCCAATGCTAGATTGATCATGCTAATGGCATAATAGCATCTAAGGAAATAATATTGTGGATATGGTGCATTAGGGCATGTGTGTTTTTATTTATACCACTGACTGGATCGCAATTTGCACTACCATGGCATTTCACTTCTGGTACCGAATAAATGGCCAAATTACCCGATAATACAGGCTATTGTTTCTGCGTCTATTTACAATTGTCTCAGAATAAATATAAATGGAAAGCTGCATAAATAAATAAATTAGACGGTGCAGCATGAATGCCTAAAAGCAGGGTTTATGCGCCTCGACGTTAGCACTGTAATGACTGCTTTTGGTAATTAGCGCCAGGCTGAGAAAGGGCATTCGCCAAAGTGACTCTTATTCAGAACAGAACAACACTGTTGCTGAAGCACTTCTTCCCCCTCCGTCTGTAATCCCTCTCCTTCTGCACCGACACCAAAATCCCTGCGACCACCCCCAACACCCCCACACACACACACACACACACACACACACACAAACCCCTACCCCCAAAAAAGGACAGACTGTCATTATGAACTGAGATAATCTCATCATAATAGAAGACAGAAAAGGAACAGCAGACCTCTTCTGGAGACGCAGGCCTAATTCGACATGCGTTAATTCTCCCAAAGGCCCTTGTCACATGTTGACACCAAATTACACCGGGCCATTATACGCGCACGCGAGCCATGGCATCATGAGCGGTCAGACAAATTGGATGCACCTGCTATTTGAGGATCACAATCATCCGCCAGTATAGGGTGGCTGGCTATCTACCGACGAGAGCCTAAGGCCGACGGTAGAAGAGGTGACGGTGACGGAGGCAGCGGCGTGAGTCATTCCTCGCCGGCTGATTGCGGAGTGATAAATGCGGACGAGCGCCTGAGCGATAGGCTGTGCCCGGAAGTTGACATGTTGATGAACAGACCTGCATTGTGGAATTGATAGTTTCTTACCCAGTGCGTTCTTACTGATTTACTAATTGTTTGGGGGGATGGCTGCTGCAGCTGTCATGAATAAATGATGTCTCCTTGGCGTGTGCGTCGAGGATGGCTGAAGCAAACCTCTGCGCCGTGGAGTGACCTCCTCGAGCGTTGGAGAGAGGGAGGGAGAGAGAGAGAGAGAGAGAGCGAGACTCTGATATTGGTTGCAGCCCCGAGGAGGAGAGAAGAGGAATCGTCCCCACTAGTTTTCCAGTGCATAAATAATGCATGGCATCTAACAGTGAGCATTAGGGTTTTAAATGGTCGAGCATGATGCCTGCCACAGACGTCAATAGGCAGCCTCTGAAATGACGCAGTTTTAGAAAGAGCAGAAAATGTATTTACGTGTGGTATTTAAACCTCTTTCCCCCACCCCTCTCCTACCTCTCTCTCTCTTTCCATTTTTATTTCTCTTTTCCCATCTCTCTCTCCTACCTCTCTCTTTCCATTTCTATCTCTCTCTCTCTCTATCCCTCTGTCATATGGCTTGCTGCCTCTTACACTCTGATTACTAACCTTGCTGCCAGGGCTTTCCGGGGGAAATCAGAGCGAGGCAGAGCAGCAGAGACGTTGCATTGCACAGGAATGACTTTAGCTTCACCGGAACATGGGGCCTGGAGAGCCAAGGGGATAAAGGATGTTCACACACAGAGATGGGAGGAGACGAGGAGGAGACAGAAAATGAAGAGAAAGAAATAGAGAGAGAGAGAGAGAGAGAGAGAGAGAGAGAGATTGCATGCTCACAGATTACCCCTGAGATTTGGGGACAACCGCACAAATAACATCCCGTATAATTTAAAGATAACAAATTTTAGAGGTGACCACTGGCAAGGAAATGGCTTTGTCTTCCTCGCACCCTTCTTCTTGTTCAGCTGCACTGTAAATTCACTCTTTTTGCAGCAGGTAATATCCTGTGACTGTCATTACACCAAGAAACGCAACAAACAATGGTCCAAAAAAAGGAGCAAAAAAGCCATGACAAAGTCCTCTGCAGAGCGCCCCCTGCGGGCCAGACGGGGTGGTTCAGTGAGGCGGCCATGTCGTCTGTGGTGTGTGTTGTGTTTCGCGGGGGCCACCAGGCCCGGGCGCAGTGGGCACGGAGAGGCTGGCGGCTCTGGAGGGTGGCGCTGATTAAAGCCTGGTGCAGATGGGCCACAGCGGTCAGCCTCATTGCGTGATGGTGGAATCCGGCTGGGATCAAACACAGCGCAGCGTCCCCAACTCATCCCCTCCCTCCCACACACACACACACACACACACACACACACACACACACACACACTCCTCAGCTCACGGCCCGTCTGCACATCTCCAACACCCCTGCAGTGCCCAGCATACACACACACATACAGACACACACACATTCACATTCACACACATAAACACAGATACATGCACAGATACAAACACACACACACACACACACACACACACACACACATGAGGACATGCAGACACACACACACATACACACACTGAAGAAAAAACAGTTGCATCCACGCACACTCCAAACACACACACACACACACACACACACACACTTACACTAACAAAAAACAGAGCGAAAGAGAGAGCATGAGTGATGACAGTGATGGCGGTGCTGATGACAGGAAAACAAATTGCTTGCGTGCATTTTTCCCCCTCGTATCCTATACATCAGACAAGCGCACCACTGAGCCCCAAATGGACCATAATCAGACTCTCCGACTGCGCCTGCATCCTGATGCTAGGGTACATACAAAGGAAGAAAAAAACAACCTCGCTTTCATCTTTCTAACTACAAAAAGGATTGAGGTGATGTTACTGGAAGCATAAATGAGAACCATTACATTACACCATACACTACATACTGTTGTGTTCTTTTATATTAAAGTTTGAAATTATGCAATATATATTTCAAGAACATAATTATCAAAGAAACCACAATAAACAATGTTTTTCTTACCATAACAGTGTTAAAGCATAGAGTCAACAACGAGTAACCATTTTTACAAATGAGTTAAAGTAAAATCTTGGCTTAAATCCAATGCTCTTTTACTTGAGCTTTGTGGCATGACACGAGCCACAACTCAAACTAATGCTCTGTCCTGTCCTGTCCAGGTAGAGTAGAATTGGGACTGAAAACTGCTTGTGACGAATGTTGTGCAGTCTTGTCCTGAAGCCAGCATGAAGAATTCATGTGTTGGTGAAGTGTTCCTCCGAGGTGCTGATGGGGACTGAGGCTGAAACTCCCATGATTCATGTCTTCTGACACACAGAGTGATTGGCTGTCGGGAGAAGGAAGCTTTGCTTTTTATTCGCAAAGAGCTCGATAAAGCGAGATTTGGCAGTTTGAAGATACTGTAATGTACGAGCTCAGGATAGACACGAGCGCGCCAGGCTTATGCAAAGTAAAACTGAGCAAAATGGATTAACACTATGCATCTATCAGCAGACTTCTAGCCAAATGGATACAAAAACATTTGTGGCTCTGACTTCTTTCAAGCATTGAATGATAACCAATAACTCAATTTTGGTTACACTGACTTTATCCGGTTTCAGAAAGACAAAACGTGCATAAGAGCCAAAGTCATCAAAACAACACAAGCTAGTTTATTACACCATGCGCTAGGAACACATTAGGAGATGGATAATAACCGTTACATGCAGGCTTACGCATTCTCCGGCTCTGTATTCATTTGTTTGTTTGTTTGTGTGTTTGTCTCTGAGATGAAAGCCATATTGCAATTTATTTTCATTTCCCTTCTCCGAGGCAGCCTGCGCTGTGCCGTGAGCATGTGCATGTGTGTGTGTGTGTGTGGTTCTGTGGCGTACGGTGGTGTGTGTTGGTGTGAAGTGCGTTGTGAACAGATTGCACAGGGAGTCTCCGCGTGTCTGACTCGAGGCCCGATAGGAGCCGCCCGGTCGGCCAGACAGGCAGGTGGCAGATGACACTTCCGATCCGGTTAGTGGCCGCCATTAGAGATGTCAGAGCAGCACAGGCACAGAGGGGGGGGGGCGGCATCAGGGCAGGGGTGCTGGTGGGATGTGGAGTGTGTGTGTGTATGGAGAGGGTTTTAACTGAAGGGTCAGAGGCTAATCAGCCTCAATTAACCATGTAAGCCTACACACATGTATATTTACTTAATGACCAGAGGCCTTTATTTTGGATGCCTTCATTTTTTATAAGGAAACCTACCTAAACACTATCAGTATGTGTATTTTCCAATCACTAAACCCATGACCTAGGAGGCATTGTAAGCTACCAGTGAAGTGACAGGCCCTCTGTGTATGACCCCACACCTCATCCTCCACACTGAGCCTCAGCTACACCGCTGCCCAGTCACACGGTCAGCCAGCTAGACTTAGACTTGTTCATTTGGCTGATGTTTTTATCCAAAGTAACTTACATGTGTCAATTATGACAAGGGCTAGTCTCCCCAGAGTAACTCAGGGTTAGGTGTCTGGAACCCACAACTTTTCTGGCTAGCCCAGTTCCTTAGCCACTATGCTACCACTGCCCCTGAGCCGGAACACTTTTAATTGCACTGCTATTGTCAGTCTTGTACCAGTCATGCGCAGCATCCATCCAACCCGAAGTTAAACAGCCTCGTTTAGCCTCCGCGGCTATTAATCTCAATGTTATTCTCACGTCACATTTTCAGGCTTTGGGTAGCCTACATCAACAGACACACTGATTTAGCCATGAGGATCTGACCGCTTGTGTAAGGCCGGTCACGGCAGGGAGAGTGTGTTATCTGCAACATTTAGCAGGTGAAGCTCCAGCGAGGTCTGAACAGGGAAGACTTGAAATGAGTCAGTAATGAGCGACACTTCCTTAACACGTTCAGAGTGACACTCCGCCTTGGATCTGCACATCTCCGTCTTTAAATAAACCTGTGATTATGCAGAGTGACAATTACGACTTGCGTAGAGTTGCTTCATCCCACAGTAAGATTTCACCGCCTCTGTGGTTTTCTAGCAATTATCGCCATGCCAGTTACATGTTTCAACATGACCCGCACCAAGCAGAGAAAGCAGTACCAGCCCAAATACAGATATCTTCCTTCTCTACAAATATATTTGACTTCTGAATTAAAAAAACAGCACAGAGCAGCATACAAAAGCATACAATAGTATTTGATTTTCTTAGATGTCAAATAAAACGACTATAAAAAGAGGGATCTGTATATGTGTTTTTGTGTGTGTTTGGGTGTTTTGTTTTGTATTAGTTTGAGTGTGTGTGTGTGTGTGTGTGTGTGTGTGTACGCGCACACAAGTGCATGCTCCTGTGTGTGTGTGTGTGTGAGCATGAGATGTAATCATGGGTGGGTAAAGTCATTTAGGCTAAAACAAAGCGTTGGCCAATTGGGTGTGCTGCTGTTAGTGGGGCGGGACTTGGCCAGGGGCTGGCAGGGGCTCAGAGCAGGGGCAGAGGCTCGCCGAGTTCAAAGCAATTAGCCCAGTAATGGCCTGCAGACCAGTGGGCTCTCAGAGAAGGCCCGGCTCCGGCCTACTGGATCTGGTTCTGGTACCGAGACTAGTGGTGGTGGTGGCGTTTAAATGGTGCTAAGTACACGACTGGATCAGACCATAGAGGCTTGAGGAGACAAGTGTGTGTGTGTGTGTGTGTGTGTGTGTAAATCTGTGTGGGTTTCTGCACATAGGCTTTGTGACAATAAAAGAAGCTAAGACAAAGGTAGAGAGGGAGAGACAGAGAAAGACGGGTGGTCTGTTGTGTCTGTATTTGTGTTCACGTGGGGTAGAGTGCCTCTGTGTGTGTGTGTGTGTGTGTGTGTGTGTGTGT
>NC_063197.1:7568329-7570829 GCF_017589495.1 Alosa alosa
TAAAAGCGTGAACGGTCTCTAAAACGCAGCTCACACGAAAAGTAACTGTTACCGTGCATCCATTCCTTCTCCAAATCTCGCCGTATTCTAACCGATTGTCCTTGGGACCGCGCTAAGTCCCTTTTACACACAACTCCTACAATCGCACAGCGGGCTATCCGTGTTCTCCACTGTGATACGACGCAAGACTTTACGCCGCGCAGTGTACTTTGAGATATCTGAAACAAGAATGGTCATGGTAAGTACATGCCTGTTTGTTAGAAATTAGAAGTACTGCCGTCGTTCATTGTTGTCAGTTTGTCCTTTTAAATTGTGATTACAGGTGATTTCAGTAGGTTACATTTGAACTCTGTTTTAAACTTTAGGTGTTTTTACAAATGTATAAATTGCAAAAGACCAAAACGCGAGTTAATTAAGCAGTTTAAATGTGTTAGTCCGGTATGTTTGTGTGTACATGTGTTTGCCTGTAAGAGCGGCCGTGATGGTACAAAAGAGCAGGTGCAATATTTTCGCGAATAACGGAAGGCGACGATTGAGGCGCGTGGTTATAAATGAAAGTAGCCTACCAATTTACTCATGCTGTTTAGCAAATTGACATACCTGACTTTGGCGATGGTGACATTTTCTATTTCGATTTTGTTATTATAGATATCTTGTTATTTTGGAAACATTGACATTTGATTTAAGAACATAAAATAAAATCGCACGGCACATTGTTGCGCTTTACAATTCCTCGAAGTCCCAAGTCAAATGCAGTATTTATATAATTGGTGAACAGGCGTCGTACATTTTTTAATCCTATTTGCACGTAATCTGAAAGTGTTCATAATGCGACACAAACATTGCAGAAGGGGTAAAAGCTGTAGTTAAATCTCACTAGTGTATGCCGTTTAACAGACCTGCATTAATAGCTAATTTATACACATTGCTGCGCAGGCTTCCTATTACCATAGTGCCTGTAGGTGCAATTCATTGAGCCCAGTCAAGCAAAGACCTCAGCCCGCGATTGATTGCTCCTGCCGTTTTCCAAAAAAGGGCTTTTCCCTCCCTCCCCCTCCCTCTCTCCCTCTCTTCCTCTTTGCCAAGCTCCTCTCCTCTGCTTGCAGTCTGCAAGAGCAAAGGTGTTAGATTTTTTTCTCTATCCCTTCCCAGAGAATGGGGTGGGGAGGGAGGTGGAGAGGAGTGGAGCAGAGAGAGAGAGAAGGGGTGGGGGCTGCAGAGAAGGAGGGGTGGACGGACGTGTGCGGAAGCCAGTGAGTGTGCTGCAGCGCCCCTTCAGTGTGTGTTGAGAGGGAGGGGGACGTCTCTGACCTCACTGACGAGGAGGAGACTGTCAGCGAGCTGGGCTGTGGAGCGAGGGAGAGGAGAGAGAGAGAGATAGAGAAAGAGAGAGAGCGAGGGGGGCAGAGAGAGAAAGAGAGAGAACCGCTCATGCCGACGCCTGTGCATTCTCGCCCTGCCTCTCCTGAAGTAGGAATGCCTGCTCTCGCCAGCCACCTCTGCTGACCAGCGCTGAGAGAGAGAGAGAGAGACAGAGACAGACACAGAAGAACACAGAGAGGAGAGGAGAGAGAGAGAGAGAGAGAAAGAAATTAGCTCGGGTGGGGTGAGAGAGTGAGTGAGAGTGAGAGAGAGAGACAGAGAAACGACAACGAGTGCCGGCACGCAAATGGAGTGGAATGGGTTTAAAATGGTAAGGAGGCTGCAGCCGCTTGTCGTTTTGCCCTTGCATCTCTTCACCCATCCTTTCATCCGCTCCATCTCTCCACCTCTCCACCTCTCCATCCCATCCTTCCGTGCGTCCATCCCTCTCTTGCTCCCTCGCTCCACGCGTCTGCCTGCTTTTGCTCTTGTTTTGCGTGCGTGTGTGTGTGTGTGTGTGTGTGTGTGTGTGTGTGTGTGTGTGTAGTCTCGCAGCAGCAGCGGCAGCAGCCGTGGCCGTTGTGGTGGCTGTTTCTGGGGCTGTCGCTGCGTAACCGTGCTGTGGTAGTGCTGTGGTACCATAGTGGCGCTGGTGGTGGTAGCGGCGGCAGTAGCATTCTGGTCACACTGTCAGCGCACCCCCCACCCCCTCTCCCGCTCTCTCCTCTCTCTCTCCGGCGGCTCCTCCATTCATACTGGGCACGCGGCTCCACCAGTCAGGAGCCTGGGAAAGAGGCGGTGTGCTTGGGCTTGTGCTTGTGCCCGAGGCGGTGGGCTGACGCCGCGACAGGAGGTAGTAGCAGAGAGGAGCGGAGCGGAGAGGAGAAGAGAGTGGAGAAGAGAGGAGAAGAGAGGGGAGAGGAGAGGAGAAGAGAGAAGAGAAGAGAGAGGAAAGGAGAAGAGAGGGGAGAAGAGAGAAGAGAAGAGAGAGGAAAGGAGAAGAGAGGGGAGAGGAGAGAGGAGAAGAGAGGGGAGAGAGGAGGAGAGGAGACAGTAGCAGAGAGGAAAGGAGAAGAGTGGGGGGGAGAGGAGAGGAGAGTGGAGGGGAGAGGAGAGGGGAGTGGAGGGGAGAGGAGAG
>NC_063197.1:7573329-7598329 GCF_017589495.1 Alosa alosa
TCCTTTGTTGTCTGACTTCAAGGTTGCATATCAATGCTAACAGGCCGAAGGAGGAGGCACAGATGAATACTAAAGCAGACCTTTTTTTTTTTTTTTTGCATACTGAGATTAGCCAGCGGAGCGGCCGAGCAGGTGGACAGCCGAGGGGGAGGTGTGTGTGTGTGTGTGTGTGTGTGTGTGTGTGTGGGGGCTAAATAAGCACAAGCTGCAGCACTGCTACTGAGGGCAGAGTTGGGGTGTGGCAGGGGTTCTGGTACCCCAAATAACACATCCTAAAAATATCCACAAGCAACTTAACCCAGTCCAATCCTCTGTGTAGTATCAAGTGTATTACACATAAATCTGACACTGCGTGTCAACATAACCAAGCTGAGTCAACGCAATAAGGGGACTAGACTGCGCTAAGTTCTTAATGCTAAATATATCTATATATATATATATATATATATATATATATATATATATATATATATGAATATATATATATATATATATTACAGCTGCCGTGGTTGGTTGAATAAAACTGTCCCCCTGTGGGGTAGGTGTGCTCCTGCATGGGCTTAGAACAACAGCGCAACAGCATAACCCATGTGACACTGAGGGGGGAGGCAGAGAGGGGGGTGACTTGTCAGTTTTGTTTTGTTGAAGGGTAGTGTTGAAGACAGAGCGATGCAGAGAGAGAGCGCTAGCAGGATAGAGAATGTGACAGATAGAAAGAGAGAGATGATATATATATATATATATATATATATATATATATATATATATATATATATATAGAGAGAGAGAGAGAGAGAGAGAGGTGATAGCTCATTTAAAAACAGATAAAGCTGGAGGTAAGTGTGCAGTGTGTGCCAGCCTCCTTGTGGCGCTGTGTCCACTGGGCCCTGCGCGGGCACTGGGGAGAGACCATCTCTCAGCACCGTGGACACCTCCGGCACCACAGCCAGGCAAGCGAGCGGGCAGGCAGGCAGCCAGGCAGGCGAGCGGGCGGGCGGGCATTTATTTTAGCTGCCACGTTGTCTCTCTCTCTCTCTCTCTCTCTCTCTCTCTCTCTCTCCTCTCCTCTCTGTGTTCTTCTGTGTCTGTCTGTCTCTCTCTCTCTCTCTCTCTCTCTCTCTCTCTCTCTGGCGAGACCAGCACAGGAGACTTACGCATGTAAATATCTCCAGACAGTTCCAATGCAGCCCTGATCAAATAAAACACCAGCTCAACTACTCTAAAACAGAGCGTCTACTAAACAGAGGCTTGGTTCAGTCGCTGTGCTGTTGTACCTATGTGATCTCTGTATGATAAAGTTGTGTTGTTGAATAGTTACAAATCTTTGTTTCCCATATGTAGTTACACAACAATTACTAAACTATACAGCATATCATTATAGCAGGGATTAATTCAGTTCTTATAGATTATATGAGCTAAGCTCATAGGCTTATTTGTGTTGTACAATGGCTATTTACTGTAATATATGCCTCGGAACAACCAAAGTGTGCAATTAGTTGGATCAGCCAACGCTTGAAAATGGATTTTTCCATCCTTTTAATATGATAGGGTTTTGAACACATTTAGACAATTCAGTTGTCTATATTAATTGGTTATCTGATCGTTCATGTACATGCATATAGGCACGTCCGCAGACATCCATATATCTCACTTGAGATGTAATTCATCCTTCATATCTTTATTAATACGCGTGCATTACTTTTTTATGTGTTAATTTTCTCCCAGTCTGGGACAGGTGTCCAGAGAGTTGTGAGATATAAGGCCAGGTCCCAGGGGTGTGTGTGTGTGTGTGTGTGTGTGTGTGTGTGTGCGTGTGTACTGTATGTGTGCGTGTGTGTGTGCACAGCCAGGTGCATGTGCTGACGTTCTCATACAGGCTGCTCATAAAAATAGGTGTTGTGCACGAGGTAAATATCCAGAGCGAGTCTGCCTGAGCTTGGGAGCTCCGTCACATCTTTTAGAACACACTTGCTGATGTTGTTTGGAAGGAAATATGGTTTCAGATTAGATGATTTGTCAGATTAAGTCGAAGGTACATTTACTCAAGCTCAGAGTGCACATGAAGTTGGTATTAAAAAAGGGCTATATTTAGGTTTGCTTTATAACAGTGTGTTAGCGTATGTTATCTCTATGTGCAAATATTTGTTTGTTATGTTTATGTGTGTGATTGTGTGTATGTGCTGGTATGTGTGTGTGTGTATGAGAGAGAGAGAGAGAGAGAGATAGAGAGTGTGATATGTGTGTGTAGTGTGTCTGTATGGCAGTGTGTTATCAAGGACAGCTATAGGGGGTATGGGAGAAAATTAAATCAGAGCAGGAGTGCATAAAACAGCTTCAACCCTTTTGTCTCCAGTCACGTTTCATTTTTTTTTTTTAAATCTCCCTCTCCTTTTCAAAGAAAGCTAAACATACATGAATATCAACAAAACGCTTTAGTTAAAATGTTAATAGGCTTCCTCTGTGGCTTCTGCTTATTTATTTATGTCCATTTCATTCCCTCCTTCTGACAGCTGAGAGGGAGAAGCTCGAGACGCTCCGTTGCGAGTGAGGGGGTTGCTGGCTGGCTTGACAAGTGCAGGGCCTAATTCCCCGGGTGGAAATTGAAAGTACCACAGGCACACGATACTCAGCTAGTGATTCTTAACACGTGTGCTGCTCGCTACAGAGCAGGGGTCGTCGTCGCCGTCGCTGTTGTCGTCTCTCTTTCTCTCTCTCTCTATCTCTCTCTCTCTCTCTTTCTCTCTCTCACTCTTGCTGTTCGCTGTTGCTTTTTAAAGATGAATATTTTATAAGAAGACAAACAGAAAAAGAGTTGCAGGCCTCAGAGTGGGAAGGCCGAGCAATGCAAAAAGAAAAAAAAAGAAAGAAAAGAAGAAAAAAAAGCCATTCGCTATTCTTCTCAGCCCCCGAAAGATGAGAGAGGAGGGAAGCCATATTTGTGTTTACTTGTAGTAGTCACAAATATTACATCCTCCTCCCACCCCTTCTGCCCTGTGTTTTGATATTCACACAGACGTTTGAGTTTGACTGGCAGCTTCTCGTGAGACTCAGCACAAACGGCACGCCGTTCTGATCTACATTTTGCATCCCAGGAATGGAGAGAGAGAGAGACAGGGAGAGAGGGAGAGAGAGAGAGAGAGAGAGAGGGGAGAGAGGGAGAGAGAGGGGGAGAGAGAGGGAGAGAGAGGGTAAAACAAATGGAAAGGAGGGAACAGCAGCGAGCCTCCTATCACTGGCTCTGCACTAGTTCCCTCTCAGCACGACGGCAAGACCGAAAAAGAGGTGGGGGTGGGGGTGGGTCTGGCGGGGGTCACCTAGCACTGTGATGGTTCGGGACATTTCAAGGTCATGTGCTCAGACCAGGAGCTTTATTTTTGCACAGCCTCTTTCTAAGATATGAAAGATTCATGTGTCTGTCACAACGTGAATTATGCATAAAACATGCAATGCTACGTGTGACTAAACGACGCCGCTGGTTGGGAGCTTGCAAAGGCATTATGGTAGAAAATGAAATATGTTGCCATTTTTCTCTCCCTTCTCGTGGCATGGGGGACTGTCTGTCTCGCTGCGTTCCCGTGATCAGAAAGAGAGAGAGAGGCCAAGAGGAAGACAAAGAGGCATTCTCTCTCATCTGCTGACTTACAAGGACAAGACAATGGAAGGCAGAGAGAGACAGAGACAGAAAGAAAGAGGGGAATCACTGAATCAGTAAAGCACTCGTAGAAACACACACACACACACACACACACACACACACACACACACACACACACACACACACACACACACACACACACACACACACACACACACGCACACACACACACACACACACACACACTTTGCTATGTCGTTCCAGTCTCTTTTTATAATTGCCACTGCGTCGGTAATAAAAAGTGTTTTTTTTGCTGAATTGAATTGAGGAAGAGGAAGAATTTTGTTGATTTGAATTGAAGAAGAGGTAGAATTTTGTTCATTTGAATTGAATTGAGCTGAGACACAGTGATGGTAGGGCGCAGCAGAGAGCTAATGTCAGGGGTGCACTCAGACTATCAGTGGTTCTGCCATCACGGGGTCATAGGTCACCACAGTGTACAAGAGGGGTCGCTGGTGAGTCAGCGATGCCATGGCAACTCACAAGTGGCCTGAGAGATGCAGAAAACAAGGTGCCGCCGCAGGATAGACCGCTGTGGAGTAACTGTCCCCCGCACGATGCAATGCGTAGTACAAACCCAGTAATAATCCCCACATCCATTTCACCCAGCCAGCCAGCCAGCTGCACCTCATTCCCCTCCCCTCTCTCTCTCTCTCTCTCTCTCTCTCTCTCTCGTAAGAAAGGCAGATATGCAGAGAGGTTAATGATACGGTCTGGTGCATACCTGCTTCTTATCTCATGACGGAGAGGGTGGAGTGGCATTGAGGGGTGAAATTTGATCAAGACCAGGCGCATCTGTCAAAGCCAGTCATCTGCTGAATTTGTCTGCAATTTCTCTCCCTTTTTTTCCCAACGGTAACACACTTTCAAGCATCTCAGAAATGTGACTGCTGTGCCATTATCTACTGTAAAACAGAGAGAGAGAGAGAGAGAGAGAATGAGAGAGAGAGAATGAGAGGAGAGGAGAATGCTTGAAACTGAGCAGCCATGTTGTACACCAGAGGACAGGCTGTATAGCGCTCCCTAATGTACGTTTCAACATGATAAAATATTGAGCTCCATTTCAGTTTTTTTCTCTCTCTAAGAGAATAACCCTATATTTTCTGACACATACTATATGAACATAGATGCTCCCCGTGGGCATTTTCAATTACATTGTACCCCAGCAGTAGAAGATTAATCTCCTACTTTGAATGCATGCCACATATTTCAGTTTAGTTGATATTCTGCTGGGGTATTAGCTCCTGGCAGTGGAACCACATTAGTCATTTTTTATATCTTTTTTTCTCTTATTCTCGTGGTGTTTTTCCCTCTGCAGCTGAGCCTTAATACAAAAATCTGACCCAAAGAAGCCGGAGAGTGACGGTCATGGCACTGGCCACTTACGACTCGTCTGTTTGCGTCAAGTCTCCATCATTTGGAGACGGGTCGTGGCATCCCGTTTCATCAGGCTTAATGCGACTGAACGTGATACACGACGTCACTCACCCAGGGTCCGGCAGATCATTGCTGTTACTAGAGGATCAGACCCTAATACAAACTGGCATTTGAATCACTGCTGTTTGGCAGCGGGGGCACTCAATCCCTCTCCATTCAATGTGATGGAGACACTACAGCCATAACATGCGATTTATGCCGAGTTTATTTCACAGATATAATCTTATTAAAGGCCAGTGGCAGCGTTTGCTGTCGTACACCGAAGTCCTAATGAATTGAGCCTCTATGTTGTCCTTCCCCCATCTCCTGTTCTGCACGCAGAGATTGATGCTGTTTATTAAGCGCATGCTCGGCATGGTTATTTAGTCTCACATCAATTATCTTATCGTTTACTTATTTCAAAAGGGCGAAGGAGGCCCGCTCTCTTGTCTCACAGCTATTTGGCTATGCAGGCACACGTCCAGATTTTAATCAATATCCAGTTTGGCTGTTTTCAGCCAGAAAGCAGCCTCTTATCAGCAACGCCTGTAAAAAAGGCTACCTACAGCCAGGCTTCTGGTTTGGCATTTATTTGTGTGTGTATGTGTGTGTGTGTGTGTGTGTGTGTGTGTGTGTGTGTGTGTGTGTGTGTGTGTGTGTGTCTGCATCTGTGTGTCTGTGTGTGTGTGTGTGTGTGTGTGTGTGTGTGTGTGTGTGTGTGTGTTTGTGTGTGTGTGTGTGTGTTTGTGTGTGTGTGTGTGTGTGTGTGTGTTTGTGTCTGTGTGTGTGTGTACATTAGGGTGTTCATGTGTGTCCAGAACACAATGCCCCTGATTGTTTGACAGCATAAGAGGAAGGATTGGTGAAATCAAACTGAGTAGTCGGCCATTTCAGAGGGACGGGGGGGGGGGTAGATAGAGAGAAAGAGAGAGAGAGCAAGAGCAGCTGCAGGAGATGTGCAGGCCTGTGATTAGATTAGAGCTCTCTGCCATTCCTCTTCTGGGCTCTCTGTGTGTACACAGCACAACCCTGCCAGAGAGACAAGGAGGGAGGGAGACAGAGAGAGAGAGAGAGAGAGAGAGAGAGAGGGAGACAGAGAGAGAGAGAGACGGAGGGAGCGTACAGGGAGATGGAGGAAGGAGAGACAAAGAGACTGAAAACAGAAACACACAGAGAGAGAAATAGAGAGAAGAAAGACAAAGAGCAAGAAAGAAAGAGGGATACACAGAGAGAAATGTAGAAATGCAAAAAGAGGGAGAGAGAGAAAGAGACAGAGAGAAAGAGAGAGAATGGAGAGAGGCAGCCTTCCACCATCCTCCCAGGCAAAAGAGGCCAAAGACAGCTTTTCTCTCTCTCTCTCTTTCTTTCTGCCGTTCTCTTCTCCTCAGGGGCTATTTGCTCAGCTTTTAATACCTGTTATGATGAGCAAATGTTGCACAAATAGCTTAAAAGTGGGGGAGGGGGGCATAATTAAAAGGCAAATTTTGTCTGGAAAGGTGCACAGGCGGGTTTGCGCACCATTAAACAAACACATTTGTTTCCGTTTCTGCTGCTCTCCTGTGCAATAACTGAGCGCAGGTTTAGGAGATTTTTCCACTGTTCTAATGTCTGCGGTGCCTGGCACAGCTGTTTCTGGCATCGAGTTGCCTTTGTTCCTCTTCTGCTCTGACCACCAGTAAACTTAGTGAACTGTGTGTGTGTGTGTGTGTGTGTGTGTGTGTGTGTGTGTGTGTGTGTGTGTGTGTGTGTGTGTGTGTGTGTGCTTGCGTGCGTGCGTGTGTGTGTGTGTGTGTGTGTGTGTGTCCTACAATAACCTTCTGCTGCAGGGTTAAAGCAGGCAGTGCTGGGCCCTGGGTTTGTAGGAGGGTGCTAGTAGTTGACCCCCTGATACACACACACACACACACATATACTCCCTAGCACAGGTGCAGTAATACTAGCAGCCAGCTACCTGCAGAGGGGGGAGGGGGGGTCTGCACGACACCTGCTGCTGACGCAGTGGAACACGGGCACACACACAAACCCACACTCTTACACACACACACACACACACACACACACACACACACACACCATAAAACACAAATTAGATGCGTGCCCACACCCCTGAAATAAAAAGGTAACGTGTGCGCTGAGACCTCTGGCTTGCCGTAGTGCGGAGATTCACATTGTTTATGAGGAAGCAAGGTCACCTTAACTTGAGCACTGCCTCGCTCTCCCCTGCATGGGAAGCCCTTGGTTAAAGGGCACTCCTTGTTATTGAACTGATGTATGCGTGTGCATGTGTGTGTGTGTGTGTGTGTGTGAGAGAGAGAGAAAGGAAGATTTATATATCGTACATGCTGTTCAGACAAGCTAAGGGCTTAAAGCTACAGTACAGGTTTCAGTTTCAGGTTTTGTGAAAGGTTGTTTGTATAATACATTAATAGCCAGTCGAATTACACCCCTCCTATTACTGTTACTGAAGCACCATTTTGATTGGCTGGGATTGTTCATGACTCGGTCCGAGCCACTGAGGTTGTTTGCAGTTTACTGTTTGCAAACACTGCCAGTGTTTACAAACACTAAACAGAAAGGTAGCGCACTATGAGTGTGTATGGGACTAGAATCAAGGACTGTATCTTTAAGGCTGAAAGTCTATGACAGGTCTCTATCATCTACTCACTCTCTCTTTTTCTCTCCATCTGTGGTTTCTCTCTATCGCTCCATTTCTCTCATTCCTCTCCTCTCTCTCTCTTACCTACCTCTGCGTCTCTTTCTCGCTGTCTCGTTTATTTTCGTTTCCTTCCCCGTGTTTGTTTGTAAAACACTTTGTGTGAGAGGCAGCAGCAACACACACACACACACACACACACACACACACACACACACACACACACGCCTCCTCTCACAATGAAAATGCCGTGGCATCATCAGAAGCTCTGCACTCTAATTTGTACATTAGCTACATTAGCATTCTTCATTCGTATGCCCTGGAGGCAGGAGTTTGGCCTGTGTGTGTGGATCTACTGTAGGGCTGGTGGCAGGACCTGTGTCTCTGTGTGTGTGTGTGTGTGTGTGGGTGTGTGCCAATGTGTGTGTGGTGTGTGTGTGCCAGTGTGTGTAAGTGTGTGGTACGTGCCAGTGTGTGTGCCAATGTGTATGTGTGTGGTGAGTGTGTGCATATGCATGAATGTGTGTGCGTGTGTGTGTGTGTGTGTGTGTGTGTGTGTGTGTATGTATGTGTGTGTGGTTAAAGCTGAGCCAGCGGGTGCCTGCTCCCATGTCGGCTCAAGGACACGAACCTGGGAGTCAGAGCTGCTGAGGCTAAGCCAGCACTCAGCCACGCCCAGGCCGCAGCTCAGCTCACTCCCTCACTCACTCAGGTAGGCAACAGGCCAGAATTTCACACATACCTGCAGGCAGCTACCGGAGAGGAAGAAAAGAGGTGGAGGAGGAGGAAGAGGAAGAGGAGAGAGAGGGAAAGGAGAGAGGAGAAGGAAGGAAGGAGCAGGGGAGGAGAAGGGGAGCAGAGGGTTGGGGATCAGGAGAAAGAGAGAGCAGAGGAGAGAGAGATGAGAAGAGACAGAGAGCGCGAGAGAGGAGAGAGGGAGGAGGACATGGCACAAGTCACCACAGCCACAGAAAAACTGACGCGTCATTCCCAGGATCGAGCTCACCAATTTTCTGCTTGCATAGGTCGCAGAGCTGGGCCGCCTCCAGCACGGGTCGGGCGCACACAGCCAAGCCTTGGACCGGGCTGAGACATTTCAGGCTTTTTTCGTGGAAACACCAGGAGCCCGGGCTCAGGAGAAATGTGATTTTAAAAAGCGACTCTATGAGTGATGATGAGAGAGAGAGAGGAGAGCATAGGTTGAAAAACACATACATCATGCAGGGTTTTCAATCTGCAAATGAAATGAAGTGACATTTCATTTGATGACCTCGTTTTTTCTCTCTCTCTCTCTCTCTCTCTGTACCACCTTTTCGGTGTTCCCTCCCGAGAGTTTTGAATTTATGTTATCTGAAACGGCTCCCCCTCTTCCTGCCTGTTCATCTCGAGGTTAATTAAATTTCATTGAAAACTCAGTAAAGACAGCTCCGCAATATTGGCTGGTGCCTTCACTGGTGGCAGTGATTGTTTCCGTTTTACTCCCAAAAGAAGTGCTTCCCATTTTTTCCCCCCGTAACGACACAAGCTGAAAATTAAGGGCAGAAAAGATTTCTTGTATAGGGAAGGAAGTGAGAGGCTGTTGCGTTGCGGCAGGCGGAATGGAAAGTGAATAGATTTGATGAGCACAATGTTCTCTGAAATGGGAAGACTGCAGGCAGAGGCGCAGGTGTCGCCTCACTGATTTGACTCGCAGCGAAAACACTGCTGTCGCTAGCAGACCCCAGAGCACACACTTGCCTGGTAGATATTCACTCACACACACACACACACACACACACACACACACACACACGCACAGGGACATTATTTAGGGTCACCGCGTGGGCTGATGATATTGCCTCTCTTATTCAATCATGGACATGAAATTTATTTAGTTATGTTTAAATCACAAGGAGGAATGAATAATAAAATAAGCAGTTTATGTATCAACAGAGAAGAATGATTATAATGTAACTCATGAAATTCCTATTCAAAACTATTGGAGAGATCCATGACTTTTCAAGCGCCATGCATCAAGGAATATGGGTCATGACTAAATTACAGGTTCATCAAATCTGTCTCAGTTCTTTACCCTTGAAACAGGTTTATCACAAATCATTCAGACTTGGACTTTATTTATTCAGGCACAAAATGCAACAGAAAACGCTTTACACACAGGCATTAAAAGGCAAAACAATTCGAAATGAATCATTAAATTAGTCAACAGGTTACATTTAACCAGCTGAAATGGCCATGGGCTATGATGAACAACACACTACTGGTGTCATTGACAAGACCAACCATGTAGCCTTGCTGGCCATCTGGAGAGCTTTGCAGTAGCTGAACACTGAATGTTGGTAGGGTTCTGAAAACAAGGCATTTTTTGCTGTGATAAACATAGACTAGCCCTAATGAATGAGAGCAACAGTCAAACTAAACTCAGGTTTTGAACCTGCAGATTGAGGACATCATAGTTAGAGCTAGAGCTCTAACTCTCTCTCTCTCTCTCTCTCTCTCTCTCTCTCTCTCTCTCTCTCTCTGCCGAGCCAACAATCTAATGAGCGCCACGGTAACAAGCGCTTCCTGTGATGTAATCCAATCAGGCGCTGGAGGAGCACAGCGTAGCGCGGCCCAGTGGCCCTCCCCCCTGACACTGGCCAGGCCCAGCAGCAGCAGCAGTAGCAGCAGCAGAGTGGAGGGGAGGGGAGTGGAGAGTCCGGCCCAGGGGAGACTGCAGAGGGATGGAGAGAGGAGGAGAAAACTCCTATTGATCTCTCATAGGGGGGAAAAAAAGCCCACAAGACTGGACTCCATAAGAGAAAAAAGTCAAGCAAAGTTAAATGAAAAATTGCTTGCATGCTGAAACATTTATTATTCTGAGGTGCATAGAGCAAAAGGAGGAGGAGGAGGAGGCGGTGTTGGAGGTGGTGGAGGTGGAGGTGGGAGAGAAGGAGAAAGGGAAAAAAATCCATTTGGCTAAGTAGATCACGGATCGGGATGGCGATGGGAGGCGGGGGCGTGCTGTCCCAGATTACTCTTCTGATTGATCCCAGCCAGCCTGCGCCTGACCTGCAGGACATGGAGGAACTGGGAGGTGTCTGATGAATCTGCACTGAGAGAGAGAGAGGAAACATGGGAAAAATCAAAATCAATACGAAGGGAGAACTTTACTGACCTAATGTTAGGATAAAAACATCACACAACACTTTGCATCTGAATGGGTTCTGACAACCCAGAGCCCTCTGGCATTTGAAATACATGTGCAGCATGTGTGTGTGTGTGTGTGTGTGTGTGTGTGTGTGTGTGTGTGTGTGTGTGTGTGTGTGTGTGTGTGTGTGTGTGTGTGTGTGTGTTTGTGTGTGTATTCTGTGGTGGTGGTGAGAATTGTAGGAAGATTGCACCCTCGTTTTTTTTACTGAGAACAGGAAGGAATAGCTGTGTGTGTGTGTGTGTGTGTGTGTGTGTGTGTGTGTGTGTGTGTGTGTGTGTGCTTTACTTGCTTTTTAGTTTGTTTATCAGAAGGTTTCCATTTGGCTTACCTGTAATCATAAATAACTGTGAGGCCTAATCCTTAAATGTAGTCAGAAATATACAGAGTAATAATTCAGGCTGCATGTATCTGTCAGCTAACGTTTACTGGCGTTGGGGTGTGGTGACAATGGTGGTGGTGGTGGTGGTGTGTGTGTCTGTGTGTGTGTGTGTCCATGTGAGTGATTTATAGTCCTGTTTGACTGCCAATATGTAGAGCAGGAAATCACGGAGAGCTCAAATGGAAAAACGTCTATTTTTCAGACAGCCCATAATTCTATGCAGTTTCTCCTTCAGGGGGGTCAGTCGTATAAGGCTCATGGCAGATCTAAACCCACCAGAGACTGGGGGGGTGGGGGCAGAGAGTGGGGGAGAGGGAGGAATATTATGAAAATGAAAGAAGCTGGGGATAAAAAGCTGCTGAGATGTTGAAAACCCCCACTCACACACACACACACACACACACACACAGCCATGCTGGATGAGCAGATGATTTTGTGGCGTGCAGTTGTGTATGGATGGATGGGAGACAGGCGAGAGGGGTGGGGGGGTAGGGCTAGGCAGGGCGGGGCAGGGGCTATCGGTTAGACGATACAATACTGCCGCATGCTGATCCATTGCAGTGGCTACCGCATCCATCCATGGGAAGGGCGAGTGGCGAGGAAATTGATTGTCTGGGGTCTGGCTTGCAGTACAGCAATAGTTTAGCAGTGCTGTCGTCGCAGGAGAGGAGAGGAGAAGAGAGGAGAGGAGAGGAGAAGAGAGGAGAGGAGAAGAGAGGAGAGGAGAGGAGAGGAGAGGAGAGGAGAGGAGGAACGTCAGGGGCTGGACAGAGGACATGGCAGCGATGGCTGTGGGCGAGAGCTGGTGATAGGGGGTGGATAAAATCCTCACCAGAGGGGGTATTGCTGCGTCACATCATACAGCCAAAGCAGCGCGCCAGAATCTCAGTGCACCTAAGACAAAGAAGTGCAGTGATCTATCTGTCTATCTATAAATCTATCTGTGAAATCTTACCTGTGTTTTCAAAAATGCACTTCAACTTCATTTTTTGTGTGTGTGTGTGTGTGTGTGTGTGTGTGTGTGTGTACTGTATGTGTATGTGTGTGCCCGTAGTCATCAGGGTATATGCATAAGGTAAATGGGCGGAGGTGGAGGTTGGTGCTGCTGTTAGGTTAGGTTAGCATAACTGGGGAAGTGGAACTGTATTTGTGTCTCTTTGCTTCTGGCCAATCTCCTGATCTGTATTTAACCCCCTGCTGGCGCTCGAGTCACTTGCATCCTGCTTCTGCCATCCACGTCCGCTCCTGAATGCATGTGTGTTTACTGATACTACTCTTAATACTCTGACAAGTCAAAGTGATGCTCGTAACAACAATGTTCCTTTGTTCTTTCCTCCACAATAACATATGTTAAAAAGCACCACTGATTTGTAGTGTTGGTTAGATGTATGTGGTGTCTTATACTGTGAATGTTTTGCTTTGTGGAAAATTCCGAGAGAATGTAATGATTAAAACGTGCCATCTGCACCATATTAAGAGCGTAATTGAATGAGATATATCAAGGCCATTGGCAGGGTGAAAGATAGTCTCTATTTACGTATATATGATCTGCTAAGTTGTGTATTTAGTTGTCTCTTCTAACTAAAAGGCGGTGTTGGTTTAAAATTAAGCTAACTGCAAATGCAGGGAATGTAGAAATGCTTGTACTGAATGCTGTTTTGTGTTAGCCTTTAGCCTTTGCTGTAGAAATTGAATTAGATGATTACAGATTGATGTAAATTGATGTGAAGTGATTATATATACATAACCTGCGGTCCTCACTGAGACTAAAACCAAGGTGGCATCTGGGAAACAATGACCCCCCTGCTAACTGGGCGAGTCAAACCTCCCCTGCCTTTCTTCCAACTTTACTTCCTTTATCTACTGGCTATTCACTGTAACACCCCTTATCTGTCCTATAGGGCTATAGTAACATGCCTGCACAACAGTAACAGTGCCTCCCTCCACACACACACACACGCACACGCACACACACACACACACACAGACACACACACACACACAATTTCTCTCCATCCTACCCTCCCACTCTAAACCACAGTCACGCCTTCCCCATTCTCCTCCTCTGTATTATTTGTGGCGAGGAGCCTTCTGAAGGAAAAGGTCAGTCCTCAAAGTCTGACTCTCCTCCTAAATTGGCTGCTTTGAGCTCACAGCTGCAGAGGTAGAGGCAGAGGTAGAGGCAGAGGCAGAGGCAGAGCTAACAGCTAAGTCTTCCTCTGCGGCCCTCCGCTCCACTTTGAAAAAGCAGAGCCGGTGTCTGTCCGATTCCCTTGTTTACCGAGCCGGCTGGGGCCCATTACGCCCTCCAGAGGAAGTAGCTTCCTGATTCAGACCGCTGCCCGTCCCCATTAGCCATTAGGCTGGGGCTGCTCTCTCACACAATTGAATTTGGAGCGTGATGCTAAACATCCCAGACAAATTTAATTGCTGGAAAAGGCTCAATGCTAGCGGGCCTTTACAGCTTTGCAGGTATTGATTAGCTAAACATGCAATACCCACTACCCACTCTCCCACTTTAACCCCCAACCACACACACACACACCCCTCCTCACACACATACACACACAGACAAGCAGACATGCATACACACACACTCTCCCTGTTCCCAACGAAAGCCACCTGTGTGTTTTAGTGCGTCTGGCGACCGCAAGGCCACTTTCTCATTGTCTCTCCCCCTGTGCCTGGCGAACAGCATCATGTTTAAATGTTGCCCCTGACCCCTCCTCAGGGATCGACTGAAACTCAGTGGCGTCAGACAGAGCTTCCGCAGCTACAGGGCTGGGCAGAGAAGGGATTGCTGACGCAGCCAAAGATGGTAAGGAGACAGCCGCAAATGGCCTTTTACCCACCATTAACAATGCTGATGACAGCGCTGGCTGGCTGGCTGCTGAGAGAGGAAGAGACGGTCTGCTGGGAGTGGGAGTGGGGTGGTGGGGGGGCTGGATGGCTGTTTCATATTAAGGGTTTGGCCTCTGTTGCCAAAGCTGGGCGTGGGGGTGGGGTAGGGGGATAGCAGGACACAGCATAGTGCATCTCTAACATGAGTGCCATGAACTAGATTATAGACAATAATCCAGCTAATGTGAATTGTGAACCAGATATTGTGCACAGGTGATTAGGGTAGCCAGTCCTCTTTGTGAACTTGTAAAACAAGGCAAAACAGTGATGACACCTTAATGGTTACAACTGTGTTGTAGAGAGCAGAGCTATTTCTGTTCCTGAATTGCAAATAACAAAGGCCTCACAAACAAGTAAGTGCACATTCACATCTTTGCAGATATTTATAGACACATTTACACACACACACACATGGACACACAGTTTGAGGTTGTAGAGTGGAATTCATCCTTCCCATTTAAACAGGCTCTAACACACACAGGCACACACGCACAGACACACACACACACTAACAAACACACACACACACACACACACACACACACACACACACACTTCTTAGTGTCCAATAAACAGGCATTGAAGCCAGGCACCTGCATAAGTAGTTGTGGTGTGTGTAGCTTGGTGGAGTTGGTGGACTCTTGGCGATGCCCATAGGTCCAGTTCTGATGGACACACAGGAAACCTTAAGGACTTGTGTTTTAGTGGAGTGATGTGTATGATGAGAGAGAACAGAAGATGAGATAAATCGATAGAGGGAGGGGAGGAAGAGGGAGGGAGAGAGAGAGAGAGAGAGAGAGAGAGAGAGAAGAAGGGAGGGAGGGTGGAAGGGTGGAAGTGAAGGGGGTTAAATCCATGTATTGTCTTGTTTGATGTATGTCTTATTAATGCATATGGCGCACGCCAAGTTTTCTTTTAAGTGTTATGAATGTTCTGTGTATGTAACACATGGAAATCTAGTTTGCATATCAATTTAATGTGACATGTTTTTTTATCAACCATTTTTTTTTTTTTTTATCAATTATTCATTAAATACATCTCACACATCTGCATAGCCAAGAAATCAGTTTTCAGTTCGCAAGACATTAGAATGCAGGTACTGTCTTGGTAGTCATATGGGAGGAAGAACTATTTTGTGCTGTTTAATTTTTGTTAACCTTTTCTAAATAGGCTTGCTTTGAAATGCTAGGGCAAGACTTCAGAGGGAAGCTGAAACATGTCTTTGAGAGTCTAAAAATAAACATGTCGGGGCTTTCAGAGGCTCCACTGTTTGCTCTGCTTGCCGTGCTATTATGCTGTGTTTTTGCATCCATCAGCAGAAGACACTGCACGTTCCCAAAGCTCCTCAGTGCTGGAAGTTCGTTTAAATTATTCTGTGTCAAGTTGGGCGAGAATATCATTAAAGACGTTTTTTTTTGGAGTCAGATGATTGTTTGGAGTCAGATGACTCCTGGTCAGAGTTCACTGTCTTATTGCTTTTTTCCATGCGAGGCAGTGCTCTCTCATGACCGTGTGTCCTAACGTTGACATTCTCAGTGAGAGCTCAATTTGCAGTTCTCCTGCCTAATGGTCTTTAGTAAACATGGTGTAAGGGCGGAATTTTCCTGACCATCACTATCTAACCCTGGCTGAATGGTACCTCTCTCCAACCAGTTTTATTCTGTCTCTTTGTAAGTTGTGAGATGACTTCTGATGGCTGTTCCATGTGTGTGATGTACAGACATCATTCAACACTAGCTGCCTTTGTCTCTCTAACTCACTGCCACTGCCCCAGGATAAGAGTGACCCCCGTAGTCCCCCACTGCATCACAGCAGTGCCTGGGAGATATCATTTGACTCCATAGTCAAACAGTCAACTCATTACATTAGTCTCACTTTATGCTAATGAGAGAATATATTTAGTGGCTGGCGTATTTGAGGAGTGAAAGAATCTTAAAATAAGTATTTTTTTTCTAACCACTAAATAAATGCAGCAGCCTTCCCTCCATCTAACCCCCGCCCCCTCCCTCTACTCCCCTCCCCCATTCACCCAGCCTCAACCCTCTATGGGCCAGCGAGCTCATCTTCAAACACCTGCTCCAAAAGCACTCTGCTAAACGAGTGGCAAATATTGTTCGCCATGACAGCAGTGCCATGCTGAAGGGCGCCCGCAATGTTACCCTGTCAAGCTGAGCCAGCTATCAAAGCAGAAATGAGATGTGAATATATACCAACCCCCACAAGCGAGGGAGACAAACAAACATGTGCACTAAAGACTGGTAGTTCATAGTGTTTTTGTTTTATCATTTATTTTGTTTATATTCACAAACCATGTTCAAGTCTAATGTGATTACATCTAATTATATCTGTTTTTTCTGTTATTTCATATTTCATATAATTGTTTTATGTAAATTTTGTTTTGTGAGTTCTTTGAATTGTGCCTGTGTTTGTTGAGATTTTCTGGACGATGTTCAGTGTTTTAAAAGCACATTTTCTCTTCTTCTTTTTCTTCTTCTTCTTCTTTTTCTTCTTCTTCTTCTTCTCTCTCCTCTTCTCCTCCTCTTCTCCTCCTTTTCTCCTCCTCCTCCTTCCTCCTCTCCTCACTCGCTCCATCCTCCTCTCCACTCCTAGATAATCAGCAACATGGAGCCTCAGGTGACAAACGGCCCCAGCGCCACCACGGCCAACGGTCCGTCCAGCAACAGCCGCAGCTGCCCCTCGCCAATGCAGACCGGCTCCAACGACGACAGCAAGACCAACCTCATCGTCAACTACCTGCCCCAGAACATGACCCAGGAGGAGTTCCGCAGCCTCTTCGGCAGCATCGGAGAGATCGAGTCCTGCAAGCTGGTGCGGGACAAGATCACAGGTACCAATCGTACTGACCACCATTCATACACAACACTGAACATAGATTATAGCAAAGGCATTATAGACCACACTGGACCACTAGATTACCAGAAACCACCATCCACATCACCAACTCTGTTTAGAATAACAACAACAACTTCCATTTATATAGAGCTCTTCCAAAGCGCCCAAAGGGCTTTACAGTGAAGGGGGACCCTCACAAACCACCACCAATGTGTAGCACAGGGTGGCTGATGCACAGCAGCCATTATGCGCCAGAACACTCACCACACACACACTTTGAGATGGACAGTGAGGGAATTAGATAGATAGATAGATAGATAGATAGATAGATAGATAGATACATACTTTATTGATCCTCAAGGGGAAATTCAAGTTATAGATCAGATATTACCACAAACTGACATCCACAACACTAAACCTAAGACTGATTATAGGTCCAACACTGAACCTAAACGTCCTAAACACCAACGAAGGGCCGTTACATATACTGTCACTGTGACTCATGTGGCTGACACAAGAATTGACCATTTCTAACACCAACACAGATGGAGGCTCATAGTGATGTACTGCAGCATTTATTTCAACCATCTGCAATGAGCTGCCACCTGTTGACAGTGACATCCATAAAAAATGCTATCAAATACGATCCATAACACCAACACAGACAATGGACCCTAATGCTTAGCTAACGCAAACACTGTCTAATCCAAGGACTACTCACACACACTCACAACATTGATACATCACATACTGTAGGCAATACTGAAATCAGAACATCAAAAAAGACCAATCATAAGTGTAAACAATGACACATAGCCACGCAGTGATGATGCTAGTCACTGGGTGGAGTGGACTTTGGGACAGTGGGTGTGTGTGTGTGTGTGTGTGTGTGTGTGTGTGTGTGTGTGTGTCTGTGTGTGTGTGTCTGCATTTGCACATGGATTTACATGTGTGTGTGTGTGTGTGTGTATGTGTGTTTGTGTGTGTGTGTGTGTGTGTGTGTGTGTGTGTGTATGTTTGTTTGTTTGTGTGTGTGTATGTTTGTGTGTGTGTATATTTGTGTGTATGTTTGTGTGTGTGTGTGTATGAGAGAGAGAGAGAGACCACCCGGGGTGGCGCTCTAGATCATTAGGAGAGGCGAGCTCGGAGTCGGAGGAGCTTCGGCGAGCCTGCATGGCCACCGCTCGGCGGCCACAGAGGTGTTTAAAGCGGCGCTCGGTGGCTAATCACGTCTCTAATCCCTGACCAGTGTCTGAGTGGGCGGCCGAGGCACACAGGCAGGGGCCCAGGCAGATGGATGGGGCGCCATTGCTGAGATAATGCCAGATAATGGCCTCCATTTTATACCCTACTTAGTGACACTTGGCTCTTGATAATCTCATTAGAGAGCGCGAGGACTAAAGCCGCAGCTTTCACTTTTTTAAGGGTGTTACTTTAGTTTATTTTTGAGAGCGAGAGAGACACAGGGGGGGAGGAAAGGGTGGGCAGGAGTACTGAGCTTAACGCAACACACACATACACACACACTCAACCACCTAAACACACCAATGGCCACAAACACACATACACATCACACACTGAAGTGCAAACACACACACACACACTCAACACCTAAACCCACTAATGCCCACAAACACACATACACATCACACACTGAAGTGCACATATGCAAACACACACACACACACACACACACACACACAAACAGCCCAGATGACCACCCAGTGCTCTCATACATACAGTCACACACATAACACAGATTTGCTACACACACACACACACACACACACACACACACACACACACACACACACACACACACACACACTGCCCAAAGGTGGCCACTAACTCCAGACCACATATAGCTCTGAAGAGGAGATCAGTGAGGTGTGTGTAGTCAGATGAAAGCCCAGTTGTTGCCATCATCTCCTGTAATGGCCCCCAAAAGACATTTCAAACACTCCTGTTCACAAAATAGCCTGCACCATCCTGAGACCCTTATTTCCTTTCAGGCAGTTTCAGAGGTTCCTAAGAGCCCTCAAATTCCCACATACAGTAGGCTCCAACGAGGCACGAGTAATCCCCCAAAACGGGCGCGATAACTATTCCGATCATGGAGCGGAGACGGGCGTGGAGCCGCAGGAGGCATAAGAGCAGCGTGCCAGGCTTAAACGGCACGGTGAGGCCTTTAGCTTAGATCAATGTTTAGTGTTTGTCTCGCCTTCTCGCTTTTCTCGCCTCGCTCTCTCTCTCTCTCTCTCTCTCTCTGCCTTGCCCGCATAAGGTCTCTCGGGCGATGGCTCAGGATCACAAGGTAACGGGTATAAATATTCCCCTCCCGTTGCGCATGCCTCTGCTCCCACGGGGGCAATTTCCCAGTTCAAAATTTTTAGACTAACAAAGCGCTCCTCCGTCTTTGTGAAGCATACGGCTCTAAGGCTGGCTGCTGAATCAGTAAGCATCATTAGCCATGTCTGCTCGTTATTTATTTATTTCGGGGAGTTTTTTTTTTAGGTCTTTATGGGGGAGGGATGTAAGCCAAAAGCGTCTGTTAGCCTCTTTGACTCTGTGTCATAATATTTGACCAGATCTCTCTCTCTTTTCCTCTCTTCCCCTCATCCTCCTCTTGCTTCTCTTCCCCTTCCTCCTCTTCCTCCTCTCTCTCTCATCCTCTCATCTCCTGCGTGACGGATGCCTAAGAGCGCGTCACCTCTCTCGCTTGCTTTCAAAGTATTTAGATGTAGGAGCGAGAAAAAAAAGCCAAGAAGAAAAGCAAAGATCCCTTTTACGAGTCGAGTTCAAAAGGAAACGCCGTCTTCCCTCGACAAGGTGAGAACGTCAGGGGCCCCAGTGAGCGGCTGACAGACAGGCGTCTCCTCTCCTCTCCTCCCCTCACGGCTGTCAGCTCCCATGAATCCGTTGCCGCTGCGGTGAGCAAGGGCAGGAGCACCGGCGGCCATCGCCGCAACGCATCGGCAGCTGTCAGCCTCACCTCACCCTAGTGCACTGCTCCTTGGTGACACACACACACACACACACACACACACACACACACACACACACACACACACACACACACACACATACACACTCAGACACACACTCACCCTACCTCACCCCACCCCATCATGCGTGTTTCACCACCAGGACCAGCAGGTTAATCTTTTATTTAAAACAGGCACACACGCAACCCGGCAGAGCTAACGGCAGCAGCGCAGACCCACTCTGCCGCAGTGGCCTGGCCTTATGAGTGCAGCTTTAATTATATAAATAGACTGCGTATAGCTTTTTTGAATTTCAGAAAATTCACCATTGAGGGATTTTTTTTCTCTCGTATTTTAGGGCTCGATAGGAAAGCACATCTAGCTGGAAGCGCAGGGGAAAAAATAATTGTTTTGTTGTTTAACTGAAACCCGGCAGCTCTGTGCCAAGTGGATATCTGAATATCTGTGAAAACAAGGCTGGAAGTAAGCCTGGAATGGAGAATTAAAAAACCTCCCTCTGCCAGCGTGCACACACACACACATCTCCAGCCAGTAGCTGCTGCTTGCCGGCGCCGCTGCTGAAGGAAGTCTGTTCCGTGAAGGGTGCGAATAACATAAATAAACACAGACATCGTGTCACATCGCACCGTGCCACGCCTCAGGGAGAGGGAGAGGGAGAAGGAGGCAGTGATTTACTTGTGGCCAGGCAGCATCTTCAATAAAAACTTTTAATGGAATACGTTAGGAGAGGCGCTAGAGCCTGACAGCCAACGGCACCAGCGCACAGAAAATGGAGACGGCTGAGCAAGCTCATGGGCTGGGCCCACAGCTCAAGCCTTGTCAGTGTTCTATTATTGTTATTATCATTATTATTATTATTATTATTATTATTATTATTATTTTCAAAGTATTTTCCCATTTACCTGTAGCGACTGTACATGGAGTAGACAGGTGTGTTTATCCGCTGAGACTTTGTGACGGAGGTGAAGTACATGGCAGCAATCTGCTCACTTGTGCTCCTGGTGGTCAATAATTAGAGACTAGAAAACAGCCCCCTCACACACACACTCTCTCTGTCTCTCATTTTCTTCTCTCTCTTTAGTGCAGGACAGTGTGTTCCTTCAGGACTCAGACCACCCCCCACACCACACACCCACACACATACACACACACACACACACACACACACACACACACACACACACACACATACACACAGACACACACACATACACACACCCCACTTCCAGGTCGAGTGTCTTTGTTCTCCAGTGCCATATTTACTCCCCTGTCTTTACATTCTGCTGGCTGTCATTTAAAAGTCAAACAGCACAAGACAGCGATGGGTCCCACTGCTGAACACAGCAGCTCAGCACCATCACCACCTCCATCACCTCCACCACCATCACCACCACCACCTCCACCTCCACCGCCCCCTCAGTACTGTATCGCTCTCATATCTACTCCAACGCTCCTTCATCAAAGACCCCCAGTTGTGCCACAGTTTTGTCAAAGTACAATACACACATGTCGTGTGCGATGCACACACTCCAGCACACTCAGCCAGCACACATCCTCCCCATGCCACCTGCTGCCTACCGCAGACCTGAGACCTGCCTGCCTCAGTGGGAGAGATGCCACCATGACCACTGCCTGACCAAAAAGCGTCAGGCCAAAAGCGTCATCCCTCTTTACCATGAGATGTTTATCTACCGCTGAGAGGAACCGTGCACAGGCAATTACACTGGCAATGGAGAAAGAGGGGATGGGGAAAAAAAGGGGAGGAGAGAGTGAGAGAAGGGGGATGGAGATAGAGACGAAGGGAAAAAAGAAAACAAGCAGATGTAGCGCATAAAATATTTATGCTGCCGTGATGTCAGCTGAAGCGTGGTGCGGCTGCAAACACCTTGGCAGGCGCGCATGTGTGTGTGTGTGTGTGTGTGTGTGTGTGTGTGTGTGTGTCTGTGTGTGTGTGTGTGTGTGTGTGTGTGTGTGTGTTGAGAGAGAGAGAGAGAGAGAGAGAGAGAGAGAGAGAGAGAGGAAGGGAGAGCATGGATAGTGTGAAAGCCCGGTGTGAACTCCCATTCGAGGACAAACACTCTGCAGTTTCCACCCAGCTCCTCTCCTCGCCAGCATGTACAAACACTCCCATAATTTGTCAAGACATGGAGTCCATAAATTATGCACCGAATACCTTATTTCCAACATGGTTATGCGGTTTTCTTGGACCGTCAACCAAAATAATAGATGACTCATAAAACATCTGATAAATTATATCTTTTTTCAAAATTCTGTTATAGAATATGTATTTGTCTCAAACATATTTCTGTAAAATGTAAAAAAGGCCCTTTCAATGTCAAACAAGCATAACCACTGAAGCTGTCTTTGAAAAAGGAGAGTTAAACTTTAAATGTTGGATGCAGAGAACACGATTGTTGAATAATTTCTCTGCTGTTTCTTACTTTTTGCCTTCGCGCTTAAGAGCTGATTTTGGATGCATGACAATGACCTACCTCCTCGAAACTTTCCAAGAAAAAACATCGGAAAGGAGTCCTCAAAATAAATCCTATCTCGTCAAAGCCTTGACAGCGCTTGGTAAATACGGCATCTCCCCAACTTCATTAAAATACAGGCAAAAGGTTTGAGAGAGGAAGAGTGTAAGAGAGAGAGAGAGAAAGAGAGAGAGAGAGAGATGGAAAGAGGAAAAGAGAAGAGAGATGCAGAGCAAGAGAAGGAGAGAGAGCAGAGAGAGGAAGAGAGAGAGCACGACAGAAACGGAGTGAGAGAGAGGTAGATAGATGGAGAGAGAGAGAGAGAGTGGGGAAGAGTAAGCAGCGAGTGAGCAGAGGAGCTGTCTGTAAAAATAGGCCCATGGCTGGCGTGTGTGACGAGATAAACAGCCTCTTGACATCCTCCCTTAAGCTGGGTATTACCCACCAGGCCTGCTGGAAAGTGCAGACGCCAGTGGAACACGCAGCCCACAGCGGGGGACGCACAGGCACATTTCACCATCTCCATCTCCACGCCGCAAAAGCACCACCCAGCCCCCACCCCCCCTCCACCCCCGGAAGAAGCCTCCTCGGCAAGTGACGGTGGGACATGGTGTACCGGTGTGTGGGAACATCCTGGGATGGTGGCAGAAAAAAGTGTGTCTATGTCTGTGTGTGTGTGTGTGTGTGTGTGTGTGTGTGTGTGTGTGTGTGTGTGTGTGTGTGTGTGTGTGTGTTAAAGAGAGAAAGAGAAAGAAAGAGAGAAAGAGTGTATCTGTACACGGAAGTGTGTGTGTGTGTGTGTGTGTGTGTGTGTGACGGAGAGAGAGAGGGAGAGAGAGTGTGTATTTATATATGCTCGTGTGTGTGTGTGTGTGTGTGACAGAGAGAGAGAGGGAGAGAGAGTGTGTATTTATATATGCTCGTGTGTGTGTGTCTCTGTGTGTGTGTATGTGTGTGTGTGACAGAGAGAGAGAGGGAGAGAGAGTGTGTATTTATATATGCTCGTGTGTGTGTGTGTGCGTGTGTGTGGATGTGTGTGTGTGTGTGTGTGACAGAGAGAGAGTGGGATAGAGAGTGTGTATTTATATATGTGTGTGTGTGCGTGTGTGTGTATGTGTGTGTGATAGTGGGGGGAGGGGGGCTCTCGGCGGAGCCCCCGGTTTCTGCCGCTGTTGTCATCAGCAGGAGCCTGACGTAGTTCGGGGTGTCCCAGATTCACACGGGCTTCTTCTTCTTCTCCTTCTCCTCTCCCACACACACTTCTCTCTTCATCCCTCTCTCTCTCTCTGTCTGTCTCTCTGTCTCTCTCTTTCCCTCTCACAGAGCCACCTCACGCAGTCCAGGCTACCATCCAACAGCCCTCAGGCAAGCACGCGCACACACACATACACACATACACATATACACACACACACACACACACACACACACACACATACACAGCAACACACACACAGCGTGCACGCACACAGAGAGAGAAGGAAGGGACCGGGGGCGGGAGTCTCCTGCACCTCACAGCAGCTAGAGAGAGGGAGAGAGAAAGAGACAGACAGAGAGAGAGAGAGAGAGACAGACAGAGAGAGAGAGAGAAAGCGAGGGAGACAGAGGAGAAGTGTGGATAGAGATGTACGTTTCTACAGTAATAGCTCACTTAGTGCCCCTGCAATATTTGTGTAGAGTTTTTGACAGCTATGTTTTGTTGATAGTTAACTAAAAACCTACATTACAAAATGTTTCTAGTGCTTCAGAAAAGTAGTAGTAACAGACAAAGTATCAGACATCACTTTAGATGTGATTTTAAAATGTAATAATATTTTGGCCCCAAAAATATAGATGTATGGACCATCTGAGTCCATGACCTACTGTAGACTAGACCTCAAAATTTGCATTACAAGCACAAGGCTCTACAGGGAACTGTGGCTTGATGGGTGTGTGTCTGCTTATTTTGCTCATTCTACGAATGATCCTGACTCCATTTGAGTGGACATGAAACGTTATGCAAATAGCGCGGTCAGCTGCAGTGGTCTACATCAGGGACAGGAAGCCCAGGCTGGCGGTTGTCACGGCGCGGTAGCACTGCCAGAGAGGCTAGTGCCCCAAGCATGATGCATGTGTTGTGACAAATTGAGAGGAGTGTTTTTTTCCCCCTTTCTCTTTCCTGGTGCTCCCTTAAATGTGGCTAAATTTGAGACTGACCAACCGAATCTCCCCTCTTTACATCAGCGGGCTTGGTCGCCATCGAGTTACGTTAGTATCAGATCCCCACAGCGCCGCTGTCCTCTTGTTCTCTTCCTGCCCTATCCCCCAACCTCCTCCTCCTCCTCCTTTTCTGCCCTTTTGCCCCCACCCCGAGAGCTGTCTTCTCTGGAAAGCCTCCATGCCCGCACTGAGCCAGATGCAGCCCAGACCTGGGCCAGAGCCACCTTGTTGTCAGCCGCGTCAAACTGCATGTGGGGCTAGGCTAGCGGTGGAACAGT
>NC_063197.1:7600829-7605829 GCF_017589495.1 Alosa alosa
AAAAACTGTGTACACATTTATTTTCCCAACTGCTCAAATAAGGCTAAAAAACACTTGCTCAGTTCAGATGCACCAAATCTGCCATTCAAGCGAAGCAAACATCAGCTATACCATGTATCAGCTATACCATGTACAGCCCTATTGCTCTTTAATAATAATAATGATACAGCTTAGAACTTCCAGTTAAGTAAAAAATTCCTACTAGCTAACCCCCATCAATATTCCTCTGTGATTTTGTGAACTGAGCATTTACATGGTGTAATAAGTGCACACATCAAACATGTTGGAAAATCCACATTCAAATAGCCACCATTCTGTTTGTTTTTATTATATACATTTTTATAAATAATGATATATTATTATTTTGCTCAAAATAATATTATCCAATGTGTGTAGCATAAACAAACAATGTGTGTGTGTAGTATAAGCAGGCATAGCGTGTGTGTAGCTAAAGGAAAGTGATAGCTGAAGGCTCCAGGTCTGGATCATCATAATGTGTGTGTGTGTGTGTGTGTGTGTGTGTGTGTGTGTGTGTGTGTGTGTGTGTGTGTGTGTGTGTGTGTGTGTGTGTGTGTGTGATGACTGAAGACTCCAGGTCTGGATCATCATAGTGTGTGTGTGTGTGTGTGTGTGTGTGTGTGTGTGTGTGTGTGTGTGTGTGTGTGTGTGTGATGACTGAAGACTCCAGGTCTGGATCATCATAGTGTGTTCTGTGTGTGTGTGTGGGGGAGGGGGGAGTGGTGGTGGTGGCACCTGTGCGGGCTAGCTGCGTGGCCTCCAGTTTGCCTGTGTCTATTTCAGGCTCCCAGCAGGCTGGGCCAGCCCTGCTGGGCTTTCTGCATGATGGGAGAGGCCGTGTTATGACAGCCAGCGCCAAGCCTGCCTGCCTGTGTTGGCCCACAGTCTGTGTACACCGCAGCGTCCTACCCACGCCCGCATGTGTGTGTCTGTTTGTGTGTGTGTGTGTTTAATTATGTGTGTGTATGCAATCTGTGTTTTGGGTTTATGTTTATGTATGTGTTCTGTGTGTTGTATGTGTTTGGTTATAGGTGCTCATTCCTGTATGGTGTGAATCCTGTGTGTGTGTGTGTGTGTGTGTGTGTGTGTGTGTGTGTGTGTGTGTGTCACATCTTGTGCGTGTTTGTGTGTGTGTCTGTGTGTGTGTGTGTGTGTGTGTGTGTGTGTGTGTGTGTGTGTGTGTGTGTGTGTGCGTGCTTGTGTGTATATGCGTGTGTGTGTGTGTGTGTGTGTGTGTACTGCGTGTGTGTGTGTGTGTGTGTGTGTGTGTGCGCGTGCGTGCTTGTGTGTGTGTGTGTGTGTGTGTGTGTGTGTGTGTGTGTGTGTGTGTGTCATATGGGATGGGAGTGTTTCTGTTCAGCTGACATTTCCCCAGCGCAGCACTTGAGCTCTGTGAAAATTCACTGTAGCAGTTCTCTAGAGGGTGAAAAAATGTGATCAGGAAACAATATCGATCTCTTTTCCTTCTGAAAGAGAAAACAAAGAAAGAAAGCAGCAGGGGAAAAAATCAAAGGTGCAATTATTCAGCATGATTGCCCTTTGTTAGATGGACATAAGGCTGCCGGACTGGCCACCTCCAGACAGTCAGGCGTTTGATGATGAGCTGTTTTGGCAGCTGCTATGGATAGGCAACGTGACTAAGAAGCAACTGCCCAGATATGAATGATTAACCACACTCATTAACGACACCATATAGTGAATATGTAAACACCTCAGAGACCCAGGCAGAAACAGGTACCTCGTGCATCTGGAAGCATTCATATGTGTGTGTGTGTGTGTGTGTGTGTGTGTGTGTGTGTGTGATAGGTGTATTTTGTTACATGTCGCGTAAGCCTATGATTTGAATGGGTTGGCATAAGCACTGGGTCATATGGGTATGAGTGTGTGTTTGCGCGCAAATGTTTTTGGTTGAGGGTGAGGTGTTGCGTTGTTGTGCTGTATTTTTGTCGGCAGGTGTGTATTGTGTGTGTGTGTGGAGGAGGAGGGGCATTGCGTGGGCGTATTATCTGTTTGTGTGAGCACATACTGTATGTGCATGTGTGTATTTGTGCGTTTCAGCATGTGTGTGTGTGTGTGTGTGTGTGTGTGTGTGTGTGTGTGTGTTTGTTTGCACGTGGGTGTGTTGTCTGTTTGTAGCGGGCCCTCCTGCCGCTGGTGGGTGGAATCCCTGCCTGAAGATGAGACTCACGCAAACAGCTGCTGCAGCCTACTTCTGACTCACCTGGGGAGTCATGCCAGCCAACTGTGTGTGTGTGTGTGTGTGTGTGTGTGTGTGTGTGTGTGTGTGTGTGTGTGTGTGTGCGAGTGTAAGTGTATGTGTTTTTGTTTGTGCATGTGTGTGTGTGTGTTTCGCGCATGTGTGTGTGGGTGGGGGTATCCCTGGCAGCCTTTCTGAAGCATCCTGTACAGCTAACAAAGTCCCCCACATGAAAAGAAAACAGTGCACATCATTCCAGAACTTCTGGGGAAAGACTTGACTAGATAGATCTTCTTTAATTGGAAAATATCTTAATACATAACACATACACACACCGACTTACACACACACACACACACACACACACACACACACACACACACACACACACACACACACACACACACACACACACACACACACACACACATCCATACACTTAGACAAGCACACATTTACTCTCACACACACTCTGGCAGGGGAGGGGGTTGGGGATGAACTCACCACTCAGTAGGGAAAAGCCCAGAGCTACATAGGAACTCTTTAATGTGACACACACACACACACACACACACACACACACACACACACACACACACACACACACACACACACAGTTAACATACACTACGAGTCACTCTCTTTCCACACAGTTAACATACACTACGAGTCACTCTCTTTCCAACACACTCACACACACACACACTCACACACACACACACACTCTTACACATACACCAAGCTACTCTCACAAATACACATACTGAGTTACACATACTGAGTTACACACACACACACACACACACACACACACACTCAGATCATGCTTGAGGGTAGCAGAGTGTATCAGTGTGTGATGGCTTACACATGCCTCCCCCACTGCACTCTGTTTCAGCTAACCTTTCCACTGCCACCCTCCTCCTGCCTGCTGTCCCCTCTCCTCCTCCTCCTCCTCCAGAGAGCCACGAATAAGAGGAGAGACGAGAGGCGAGGAGGAGGGTTGGGGAGAGGGAGGGGAGGAGGAGAAGAGAGGGAGATGAGGGGAGGGTTGTTGCTCTTCAGCCTTCTGCATCGCAGCAGATAATTATCACCGAGGATAATGCACAAGAAGTGTCCCACGCAACAGAAAAGGCACTCTGATATAAACATTACAGAACAGAGCCAACACAGCGCAGCGCAGCACACACACACACACACACACACACACACACACACACACACACACACACACACACACACACACACACACACATGCGCACGCGGATCCCCTCAGGAATACACACAGCGTAGCTCTGAGAGCCGCAGATGAATAGCAGGAGCTGGAGGAGGAGGGGGGATGGGGTTGGCAGGGGGTGTGGCTAACTAGAGGGGTTAAAAGACAGAGAGAGTTAAATTTAGCCTTGCTAATATCGCGTAGCCTAGCTGTGGTGCGGCCAGCGTGGGGTGATTTCTCATTAGGACAGCAGCAGTGGCCTGTCTGATAATTAACTACAAGAGGAAGTGCTGAGCCAGGCCGATCTGCTGACAGGCAAGAGCCCCACACGGCTGCCGACACTGAGCCAGATCAGGGCCAGAGCCGGTTCAGTTGTGGGCCAGAGTCAGACTCCTTGGCTGAGAGGAGGTTGTGATGAGGGTAGATAAGTGCTTTGCTTCCTTGTCCCGACTAGCATGGCTGTAGGCGGTTTCGTGTGTGCGCTTGTGCGTTGGAAGGGTGTGTGTGTGTGTGGGTTGGAGGGTTGTGTGTGTCGGAGGGGTGTGTGTCGAGGGGAGGGGAGCTGGTGTTTGTTTTGTTGTTACGGCAGGCGTGTGTGTGTGTGTGCTCGTTCTGCTCCGCATTTGCGATTCCCTTTGCCGCTCACGCCGTGGACTCGGCGCTGTCGGGTCCGATTAACGAGGAGTGGGGAGAGAGGAGCGGCCTCCACGCCGGGCCCCGCCGAGCACCGCCGAGCGCTAACACACGCTAACGCGTGGTGGCGAGATCTTACGGCGCCGAGCGTTAGAGATCTTAAGGAGAGGCTGGCGCTCGCGCTGAAGGGGCCTCCTTTTGCAGTCAGATGGCTTGTGATTGTTGCCTCTGCTTAGCTGTCTCAAACGGAACAGACAGGGAGAAGGGGTGTTAAGTCAAAATAAATCTGCTGGAGGGAATGTCAGTGGCTTTTATTTTTGGAAAGGGAAAAAGATGACTGTAAAAGCTCTTTATTAGAATATGCCGTCAAGCGTGTGTGTGTGTGTGTGTACGTGTCTCACAAAATCACTTGGGAAAAAAAGCAGATTTGAAGTTGAATAAATGTTAACATGTCAGCTCATACTCATCATGTCCTTTTTCCCTTTCCCATTTTCTTTCTCTCCTTCTCTCCTTCTCTCCTTCTCTCCTTCTCTCTCTTTCTCTCTCTCTCTCTACAGGACAGAGTCTTGGCTATGGCTTTGTCAACTACATAGACCCAAAGGATGCAGAGAAAGCCATCAACACATTAAACGGACTCAGACTTCAAACCAAAACTATCAAGGTAGGCAGCCAGACGGACCGCCATCTTTGACAGACACTGACTGATCCACCTCCCTCCCCACAGGGGTGTGTGTGTGTGTGTGTGTGTGTGTGTGTGTGTGTGTTGGGGGGTTGCCCTCCCTAGACTGATGGATGACAGCACCTGCTGTGAAGTGACGTCGGGGTGTGGCTAGGTAATGGAACAATATCCAATTTAGGCAAAGGCAACGCATCACTGACTTTCCTTCTATTTTTCTCTTTTTCCTTTTCTCTTTTTTTTCTCTCTTGCCTCTCCCTCCC
>NC_063197.1:7610829-7635829 GCF_017589495.1 Alosa alosa
ATAAAGTTCTGAAGTTCTCAGAGTGTAAAAATAGACATAGTCAGAATTGTTTTTATATATCATGGTACCATTGTCCTTCTTTTCTGAATGTTAAGGGATGCTAGCTGACCCTATTACGATGTGAAAATTACAGTGGCTAGGTCATTAACACTTATGTGCCAGGCCATGTTGAGACAGAGCATGTTTTATGTTTTATTTCTGTGTGGCAACACTCACACAGAACCTTGAACCTCTTGAACCTTAGAGCTAATCTAATATCAAGTGATAATTAAAATTATGTTAGGGAACAGAAATTGTACGATGCAACGAACAGATCATGTTTCAGAGACAGGGTTGTGCAAAATCCGAATTGCAATTCTGCTTCTTGTTTGATACCTCAAGTGAAATTCAAGAATTGAATTGGAATTCAAGAGCCAGTTTCTATTCAATTCTGGAATTTTGCACACGCCTGTTCAGAGACATAAACGGTAAAATCATTTTTGTTCACCTGCATTCTCAGACACAAAGATTTAAGTTCCTCAAATGATGAAAACTATAAACATTGCTCTAGTGCCCGCGCCTCTGTCCTCATTTGATAAATATAAAATCTAGACATTGCTCTATGCCCCTGTCTTCATTTGTGGTGTGCTTCTGTCTTGTGATGTGACCCTAGTCCCTGACCTACCTCATCTCCTCTCTCCAGAGACCCACCACCACCCCACCTGCATGTGTCATATTCACTTATTGGTCCATGAGTGTGCTATTAATCTGACCTGTGATATGGCTCCCGTCCCTGACCTGGCCCATCTCTTCTGCCCCCAGGTGTCGTACGCACGCCCCAGCTCAGCCTCCATTCGCGATGCCAACCTGTACGTGAGCGGCCTGCCCAAGACTATGACCCAGAAGGAGCTGGAGCAGCTCTTCTCCCAGTACGGACGCATCATCACCTCACGCATCCTCGTCGACCAGGTCACAGGTATCCATGGGCCCTCTTAATCACACTCACACACACACACACACACACACACACACACACACACACACACGCAGGGAGGCACGCACACACACACCACACAAATTTACGCATTACACACTGCAGTGAAAATGTCAGCAGTGTGCAAGCAAGAAAGCTAGTAATTGAGCTATTTTGTGTTAGGATGACCGTGTGAACGCGTTGTGATATGATGATCATGCTAACACGTGTGTTAGGATGACTGACCATGTTAACATTCGAAAATGAATAATATTAGCACTGCAATAGATTTTACTGGTCAGACACGGTCCCTTTCAGTCACACACACACACACACACATATATAGATGTACACACACGTGTCTGAGTGTATGCACAGTACTGTATGTCCAGTAAGCTGTGGATACACACACACAAATGACAGATTTCTTCTTGCACTCACAAATGTACACGTTGTCTCTGTCTGATAACTTGGACAGGCACGTACAGTATAAAATACATTTCTAAATCACATTGTAAATCCCACAAACACACATCAATTCGTGTCTCCTTGCGTTCCTCTACACCCATACAGCCATACACAATCACACATGCAGGAAAAACTAGATTCATAAACACACATTCCTAACCGCAGTTAAATGGTAAATGAATAATGTATTACAATTTATTACAGTTATATTCACAAAACCACAGAATGCAGTAAAGCACACGCAACACACACACACACCAGCACACTTACAGTGAACAGAAACACACACACACACAGACTCAAACAGTCCCACACACACACACACATCCATATTGTATCTGTGTTTGTGTGTGTTGAGAGAGAGAGAGTGTGTGTGTGAGAGTCAGTGAGTGTGTGTGTGTGTGAGTGTGTGTGTGTGTGTGTGTGCTGCCTGTGTGAGCCAGAGTCATGCAGCATGGCAGAGGTTGCGTAACGGGGAGCTCAGCGAGTGTGTGTGCGTGTGTGTGTAGCTCTCCCCCTGCGGCAGTGCGGCTCCTCTGTAATGTGTAATGTGTAATGTGCCCTGATGAAGCAGAGTGAGAGAAGAGTCCCTAGCGCCAGCACTCACACACACACACACACACACACACACACACACACACACACACACACACACACACACACACACACACAGACTAAATATACACAAACATACACAGATACACATTACCCCAACGCACATACATACAAACACATGCACTCTCTCTCTCTTTCCCTCTCTCTCTCTCTCTCTCTCTCTCTCTCTCTCTGTCTCTCTCTCTGTCACACACACACACAACACATACACATACATACACACATACACACACAACACATACACATACATACATACACACACAAACTGACTGTTTGCCTGCCTGAAAGAAATGGGTTTGGAGGCCCCTCACGCAGAGGGAGGGCAAGCAGCTTATCGTGTTTGTTTGTTTGCACCCATTAGATGTGCTTAGTGATCAACAGGAGCAACGGTGGAGGTGGAGCGAGAGAGAGGGAGGGAGAGAGAGAGAGGGAGGGAGAGAGAGAGAGAGAGAGGAGAACAAGAGAAAGCAAAGGAGAAGTAGAGCAGCAGAGACAGGGAGTATAAAAATAAAAGAGAGCCAGACAGAGTCAAAATGTCACCTGACTGAGAGAGGAGGGAGAGAGGATACTTGGGGTGTAGCCTCCCAAATTCAGCTCTGATCATGAATAACTCAGCTGAGCCAGGGCCTAAATGGAAAGGACTAGCATAATTTAGAGATGTATTCCAGTGGAGCTGTATTTACGGGGGGAAAGAGGCGCTGGTAAATAATTCATGGGGTGGCAAGCACTGCAAACAGCATCAGTTAGGATGTGGAGCACAGGCTGGGTACAGAGAGGGAGGGGGGGGGGGGGCTGTCTACAGCAGCCTCCAACATGCAAGGATGAAGATATCCGCCAGTGGAGTCAGCTTTTAAATACTGTACTCACACAGGCATTCAGCCGCACGTGCACACACACACACACACACACACACACACACACACACACACACACACACACACACACACACACAAACACACACACACACACACACAAACACACAGACACAGATATGCAGACACACACACACACACACACACACACACACATACACACACACACACACACACACACACACATACAAACACACACACAGAATGAAAAAACTCCCCTGCCACCTCCAGCCCCAGACTGGCCCGTGAATCCTCCCTGGGGTGTGGGATTCGCTGGAGGAATTTTAATGACTAATTAAATTTTAGTTGCCGGTGATTAAGGAACAACCAAGATTTAAGGAGGAGCCAAATAGATCTCTGTATGTGCCAGCACTTCTCTCCTCTCCTCCGCTCCTCTCTTTTCCTCTCCTCTGCTCCTCTCTTCTCCTCTCCTCTCCTCTCTTCTCTTCTCCTCTCCTCTCCTCTCCTCTCCTCTCTTCTCTCCCCTGTCCTCTCTTCTCCTCTCCTCTCTTCTCCTCTCCTCTCCTCTCCTCTCCTCTCCTCCTCTCCTCCCCTCTCCTCTCCTCCCCTCTCCCCTGCTCTTTTCTCCTCTCCTCTCCTCTCCCCTTCTCTCCTCTCTGCTCACCTCACCCCAGCAGTAAAGAGATATGGACCAGAAAGACACTCTCTCCTGCGAAGGTTAGAGTGTCAGGGTGTCTGTGTGTGTGTGTGTGTGTGTGTGTGTGTGTGTGTGTGTATGTGTGTGCACGCGTGTGTATGTGCTAGAGAGAGGTGGTGTGTTAGAGAGAAGAGAAGAACACTCTCTCTTTACTGACTTTGATGCTAATTTTACGTTCGTCAGTCTGCGCCGTGCACGCAGTCGTGTGAGCTACGTGTTAATTCGTTTGAAACAGTTTTTCTCAGAAGCCATCGCTGCGGCTTGCTTCTGGAGCCCCCCACCGAAGACACAGCGTGTTACATAAAAAGACAAATTGCAGACCACAGCAGCGTCTTGCATTTGCCTAAAATAAGCATTTGTTTGACATGGACAAATGGCTGACGGAGCCACAGCACGCTGCAGTGGAATGCACAGAAGAGGCGCAGGCTGCAGAGCTCATCTCAGCAATGCCCACTTTAGTCACTCTCTACCTCACCGTCGCTAAACGCTTTGCCATAGACCAGATACATGCGTACATACAAATACACACACACACACACACACACAAATACACAGACAAACACACACATATGCATACTCATATACATACACATGCACAAATCCAAAACCCATAGACATACAAACATAGACATGGGTGCACATGCACACACACGCACGCACACACGCGCGCACACACACACACACACACACACACACACACACACACACACACACACACACACACACACACACACACACACATAAGAAATACACACATTAACACCCATAGACACATACTCACAAACAGAATATACACACACACACACAGAGAGAGAGAGAGAGAGAGAGAGAGAGAGAGAGTCAAAAACACACTCTACAAATACACTCTCTTCTCTGACATCAAATGTAAAATATGTGAGGAATGGACAAAGCGGAGGCCTGGGCAGCGTTGCACTGATTCAATTGGAGTGTCAGAACCCCCGGAACTCTGCTACAGCATGTCCAATTGATGAAACTTTTCTCCTCCAAATCATTGTGCCCAAAATAAACTACAGCCGGCCAAAAGCAAGCGTGCCCAATAGCCCTTTTACTGATCTGCATTCTTTACAGATTGCTGAACTTACTGCATTTGCAGTGTACTGTTCAAAATAATGCAAGGTTGGCCAATATGATGGGTTGTACAAGACTTTTGTGCTACTGGCCTTTGAAATGAGATTTGATACTTCAATTCTATGTTTAATTGACAGAAATACTTTAAAGGAATGGAATTATGTCAGTGCAATCTATGCTAAAGAAACATTTTTGACATGAATTATTAACAAGCTGTCATATATAGCTTGTTAATAATTCATGTCAAAAATGTTTCTTTAATCTCATAGTGGAAGTTCATACTGTCATTCTGCATTTTGTCATTCCTGGAGGATCTCGGCATGACGAATTCATTGAGAATAAAGGACTCAAAATTCACGCACGCACACACACACATACACACACTCACACACACACACACACACACACACACACACACACACACACAGATAGATACATACAAACACATACACATCCATCAAACTGTTGTTGCAAACTGATAATTAGTATGTAACACAATACAATACTTGATTGTATAGTTGGCTTGAGGCTTGATGGTAGATCAAGGCTGTGTAATGTAACATTAGCCACTTTTCTACATAACACATGCCTGGAAACCCTACTGGGAGTGGTGTGTGATCACAGAACTCACAGTGAAGAGCCAGTTTAGCCAGACATGAGTGTCAATGAGATATACGTCCCACTTTGATCAATAGTCAAACATTCAGCGGCGCTCAGTGAGCTTTGTGCCGCAGCGATCAATACGTGGCATCAATGAGAGCAAATATCATTGATCCAGTCCTGGCTCATACACGCTCTTAAGCACAAGATGACTGTTACTTACTGCTCTTCCATGGGCAATGCAGGGGATGTATATCTCACTCTCTCTCTCCATGAAAACTCTCTCTCTCTCTCTGTCTTTCTCTCTCTGTCTCTGTCTCTCTTTCTTCCTTTGCTGCTATTGTCGTAGAACACCTGATTAACTAATTCAAACTCAGAACAACTTGAAGACGCGAGAAATACTGAAGACTGGTCATCTCTGTGTCTCTTTACCACACATGCAATAAAGCCCAAACATGGACATGCACTTTTTTATGAACTACATATACACACACATAGAGAGCTTGGGATAGTGTCGTAAAATCGCTAAGAATTGTCGGAATCATAGTAACGGCGGCTACTGTACAGATAGAAGTCCAATGGGGCAGGCTGACTTATATCAAATAGACCTCTATTTTTCACTGCTGACAGGTTCAACATGTAATCGCAAATGTTGGCCAACATGGAAAGGATCTGAATGGATATATAACTATGTCTGTTTTACCCAGTGGGCGTAAAACAACTTAATACGAGTGTTTGCATGAGCAGTAGTAAGTTACAGCTTCATAACATCAGTAGGCAAATTCATGTTAACTCAGTGTTACAAACCCCACAGAACAGAAGCCAATCTACAGCAATTAAAGGTCTTTACTTTATTTAAGTAACACTCTGTTGCCTTCTTGTACTGTATATCTTGTCGTTGTGAAGGAGCTCACATTTGCTTATATCACGGTATATCACCGTTTATTTTCTTATCTCGTCTTGACGCTTACTACTTTCTCATTAGTAATCGCTGTATCTTCCTTTAGCATACTGCTAAAATGGCCGTTCACACTCTATACACACACACACACACACACACACACACACACACACACACACACACACACACACACACACACACACACACATATATATACAGTATACAGTATATATAGCCTATGTCTATGCAGAAAAGATTTAAATGGGCATCTAATGGACATTCTAAAGAAAAAGTTCAGAGCCAAAAGTTATTTGTTATACACTTGTGAAGGTTGTAAGCAGCTCTCTCTCTCTCTTTCCATACGCTAATAGTGCACTCATTATGCACACACACACACACACACACACACACACACACACACACACACACACACACACACACACACACACACACACACACACACAGATACACACGCATGCACGCACTGCATAACAAAGTGCTTTGTGACATTGTGGATCAAATGAAACGGAACCTTGAACAAAAGCGATGTGGGGTAATAAAGCAGCAACTCTGTCTCCTCATTCATATTTGACCTCCTCCACCTCGGAACATGCAAGCCAAGACACTTTTTTTCCCTACCTTGGCCCTCCATTTCACTCAGGCAGACAGATGGTCTCCTTGCTGTTCATTTACAGCGCCAAGCGTACAGCAGCTCAGCGCTTCAAAGTCTTCTTCTCCCCGTGTCTTTTCAAACACCATCTGTACCGCCACAAACGAACTCACTTGAAACAAGGACGTTTTTCCCCCCGCCGATCCGTTGCGCTCAAGAGAGGCTGTGGAGGAGACGGGTGCTGTGTGTGTGTGTGTGTGTGTGTGTGTGTGTGTGTGTGTGTGTGTGTGTGTGCGTGCGTGAGTGTTTTTTCTAGTGTATTTAGTGCACAAAGTTTAATAAACGTTCCATACTGTTGGCGCTGCCGCTTAAAAGAGGGGAAATGAGAAAGTGCTTAAATTTGGAGAGTGCAGAAGAGAGGAGAAGAGAAGAGAGGAGAGGAGGAGAAGAGAAGAGGAGGAAGAGAGTGGAAGCTTTCATTAACAGCCTGGCTCCTTAGATCTTTTCAGATTTCCCAGAGGAACACCCTCTTTCTCTCTTTCTCTGTTTCTCGCTCTCTTTCTGTGTCTCCTTCTCTCTCTTCCTCTCACTCTTTCTTTTTCAACCTCTCTCTATGGCTCACTGTCTCTCTCTCTCTGTGTGTCCTTTTCCCTCATCTCTCTCACTCTCCCCTCTTTCTCTGCCTCTCTCACTTTACCTGTCTTTCCCTCTCTCTCTCTCTCTCTCTCTCTTTATCTCTGCCTTTCTCTCTCTCTCTGCCTTTCTCTCTCCCTCTCTCTCTATCTCTGCCTTTCTCTCTCTCTCTCTCTCTCTCTCTCTCTCTCTTACTGGGAAAGCGAGAGTGGGCGTACAGGAGGAGCAGCTTTGTCAGACGCGGCCGCAACTCGACTCCATGCGCGCCGTCTTTAGCTGTCTTCCCTCGACTTGAGCGCAGTGCTGCCACACAGGCTTTATTATTAAACCACTGAAGCAGCCCCTGTGCCGCAGACGCGTGTGTATGCTGGGATGCGATAAGTTCAGGTAGAGCGTTGCGTAAGCTCCTGGCGATTACTGCTGCCGCCTGGAGGAAAGACGCCCGGCAGCAGCCCGGGATACATTACTGTGGTCCTGATGCTGCGCCGGCCGTGATAAGTGCTGAAACAGGTTGCTGCTGCTGCCAGTATCTCCTGTCTCCTTCTCTCCTCATCCTTCTGTCCTTCTCCTCTCCTCTACTGTTCATTCCTCTCCCCCTATCTTCTCTTATTCTTCTCTCCTCTCCCCTTTTCTCCTCTCCCTTACTTCTCCTCTTCTCTTCTCTTCTCTCTCCTTCTCCTCTCCCTTTTTCTCTCCTCCTCTCCCCTTCTCTCCTCCTCTCCTCTCCTCTCTTTGCTTTCGTCTTCTCTCCTCCTCTCTCGTCTCCTCTCTTAGTTCTGTCTGCCTGGCTCTTTGCTCTGTTCTGTTTTGCAGTTAAAAACAGCTGGAAGCTCATTATGATAATGTAGGGAAAGTATGCAGAGAGGAGCTACGTGTTGGGGGGTGGGGGAGAGGAGACTATGTGTTGGGGGGTGGGGGAGAGGAGACTACGTGTTGGGGGGGGGGGGAGAGGAGACTATCCAGGTCGGAGATTTTCTGAACAGCACTATGCCACTCCATCATAACACTGGCATTTAAGTCAGATCTAACCACATGGACGCACGAAAGAAACGTCACCAACACGCCCTCTCACTAGGTGTGAATTTTAACCGCATGTTCTACGCCTCGTTCAGACACAGCACATTTACATAATGTCAGGAGGAAATACTAGGGGGGGAGTAGTAGAACAACCGGCTAAATTCGGACTTCCATATGATCGGTTATGTCGTTCAGATATACAGCCCCACCGTTTAACATCGGCAGAACCTCCGGTCTTACACGTATGTCTGAAAGCACTTTATGTGTTTGTGAAGGGGGTGGAAGAGAGGAGGCTATGTGTTGGTGAAAGTACGTTTTGGGAAAGGGGATGGGGGAGGACAGTACAGTCCAGTCAAAACATGAAGTCATTCATTTACATTTTTAACCATTTGCAAGATGGGAGGGGGACGGGGTTTTTTTATGGCCCAAACTAACAATGGAGGCCCTCCTTGATTTTCTCCTCTTTTCTGGCTGGAAAACCACTGTTGGATATGGGGGCATGTAGAGAACAACACCGGCCACACACAGGGTCAAAACAGCTGCCTCTGACAGACCTTGACCACCGCCGGGACAGATCTGAGTTTGCTGTGAGTTCACTGTAAACCGCAAGCACATACAAACAGTCTGAGGAGGTCAGTCTTGGTGAACAAACATGGACTAGCGTTACAGCGAATTCACATTGAGCAATGTGGAATAGTTAAACAGTAGTTAACAGTTCAAAGAAAATGCATTTGGTTCAAACATCCACCTACTGTATTTTTACAGAATATCAACACACCTCTTGTGGCATCAGTTGCTTTTAGGTTATAGCAGCCCAACAGTTACGGATCAGTCAGAACAGTCCTAATCTCTAAAGCGAAAACCCTTCGGCTAGCAATTTAACAGATAGTAGTCTGTCGCACTCAGGCAGCAGTTGCCTGTGGGGAGGTACCAGACCTATGTTCTGGTTGCTGATCTGATCCGATCTGGTGCAGAACTCAGGGAACCCAGTGTGTGTCAGTGCTGAATCAGAACCACAGCAAAACGGTTCTTGTCCATCTTGTTTTACGGTATGACTGGCAAATTCACCAGGAGAGTCCTACATGAGTAGAGCCCCCTAGACTGTAGTAGTAACCCACACACACACACACACACACACACACACACACTACCTCCATTCCAAAAGCATCTTAACCAGGGCAAATAAAGATGATTAAGCCATGTCAACAGGCAGCAGGTAATCATTATTCATTTATATGTAATCTCAGATCTCTGTGGCTTAAATATAATTCATAACATGGCATTTCAGACCGATGCTGTTCAAGCACAGCTAAAGCAGTGGATCAAGAATTCCTGCCTATAAAATAATAATTCTGCTCCTAGTGTGTGTGGGTAATTTGCTGAGACACACACCTTAACGACGGCCCCGCGCACTTTTTTTGTCAGAACATTCTAGTATTTTACACGTCGTGGCCTCGGATCACTGTTCTGCTTTCCTCGGAAGCAGGCGGTGACCCCAGATTCACACCCCCGATGCAGCGCTAACAACGGCGCGGAATAATGCATGTGTGTTGCCTGGTTTTGCTTTCACTTCTGTCAGCCTAATTAAAAAGTACAGGTTTCCGGGCGGGAACGTGAAAGCCTGTCACAAGCCGCCGCGTGAGCTCCTGAGCGAAAAACAGCTCCATGTTTCCGCTCAATGGAAAGCGTTCGGCGCCGGGGGGAAAAAAAAACCGCCATGGTGTCTTTTTTTTTTAATGTTTGTTTGGAGGGCTGCGCTGATTTGCATAGACAATAAGACAGCACAACAGCAAACATCAATACAGTGTGTGGCGCATTGTGCAAGGAGGACAGAAGATGACAATGAGACAGGAGGCCTGTGATGTGGAGCTGGTGGAGGAGCCTGGCTGTGCACACACACAATATTATGCAAATTGCCAGAGCACAGGCATCCCCTGCACAACCGGAGGATCGGCCCCCACGCACACGCACACACATACGCACACACACGCTAATAACATACACAAACACGCGACGCGACGCGATTACGTAGTTATCATCGAACACACACACACACACACGCGAAACACAATGCGCTGAAGGCAAGCTTCACACACAAAAAAGACCTCCCGGGTAGAGCTTCTTTTTAAATGTTACTTTCAGGTGGCGGTCAAAAGACATTGCCTTGGAAACCACTCAAAATGTCGTGGGCACAAGAACGAACACTGGTGGGATGCGGCAGCACTTAGGCACTGGTGTGTGTGTGTGTGTGTGTGTGTGTGTGTGTGTGTGTGTGTGTGTGTGTGTGTGTGTGTGTGTGTGTCCTTCAGCTAGCACACAAGGATCACAGCATGTGTTCGCGGTTCGGCTTGGCACAGCACAGCTGGTGAGAGAAAACCAACACCGAATGCCGAGAGGCAAAGAGAAAAGAGAGGGAGAGAGATAGAGAGAGGGAGAGAGAGAAAGAGAGGGAAATAGAGAGAGGGAGAGAGGCACAGATGAAGCCGAAATCTCCCTCCATTCCTGCATTAGTAATCAGACAGAGGCTTCCATTGCCATGGCCTCAGACTGGGTTATCTCCAACTCCCCAACAGTTACAGATAGTGGAGAAGCAAAACAAATCACTTGTCTCTCTCTCTCTGACAGCGGCAGGGTTCAGGACAGTTAGCTGAGATTTGGCTGCCAGAGTCCAGCAATTATTCTAAATCAGCCTCTCCAACAGACGACTGACAAAAATGGTACCAACGTACGTCAGCAAACAATGTGAATGAATTTGGTTAGCTCTGTGGGTGTTCATTCAGTGATATGTGGGTAACAGGAAACTGGATGCTTTTTCATTGTGCACTATGAAGACTATAATTTGGTTAATGTTACATTGCACAGCCTTAATCTACCATCAAGCCTCAAACCAACTATACTATCAAGTATTGTGTTACATACTAATTATCAGTTTGCAACAACAGTTTGACTTTTGAGCTTCACTTTTTAAGACACTACTTTGTGTGTGTTTGTATGTATCTATTTGCGTGCGTGTGTGTGTCTGTGTGTGTGCGTGCTGTGTGTGCGTGCTGTGTGTGTGAGAGCTGACCCGTCCAGTGCTAGTAAAAGTATGGCCCTGCTGTTTCTGATGTGCTACATATATCTGTGTGTGTGTGTGTGTGTGTGTGTGTGTGTGTGTGTGTGTGTGTGTGTGTGCTGCTCTGTCCAGTGCCAGTAAAAGTATGGCTCTGTTGTTTCTGTGTGCAGTGTGTGTGTGTGTGTGTGTGTGTGTGTGTGTGTGTGTGTGTGTGTGTGTGTGAATGTGTGTGTGTACATGTATGTGTGTGTGTGTGTGTGTTATATGTATCTGTGCTGACCTGTCCAGTGCTAGAAAAAGTATGGCCCTGCTGTTTCTGATGTGCTACATATATCTGTGTGTGTGTGCTGCTCTGTCCAGTGCCAGTAAAAGTATGGCTCTGTTGTTTCTGTGTGCAGTGTGTGTGTGTGTGTGTGTGTGTGTGTGTGTGTGTGTGTGTGTGTGTGTGTGTGTGTGTGTGTGTGTGTGTGTGTGTGTGTGTGTGAATGTGTGTGTGTACATGTATGTGTGTGTGTGTGTGTTATATGTATCTGTGCTGACCTGTCCAGTGCCAGTAAAAGTATGGCCCTGCTGTTTCTGATATGCTGGCCCCACAGGAGGCTCGCGGGGTGTGGGCTTCATCCGCTTTGATAAGAGGATAGAGGCGGAGGAGGCCATCAAGGGCCTCAACGGGCAGAAGCCGTCCGGCGCCGCCGAGCCCATCACCGTCAAGTTCGCCAATAACCCCAGCCAGAAGACCAGCCAGGCCCTGCTCTCCCAACTCTACCAGTCCCCCAACCGCCGATACCCTGGTCCGCTGCACCACCAGGCCCAGAGATTCAGGTAAATGCCTCACCTGCGTACACTCATGGCCGAACAGTTAGTGTACAGGTGTGCACTGGTCTGTTTGGTCACACTTTACTAGGATGGTCTCCTAGAGGCAGCTTACAGATGCTCATATTATAAATAATCTGTATTAGTAATCACTGCTAATAACAACAGTCTATGGTACGGGATAAGGGGTTGGGGTTGGTTATGGTGATGCTCAGTAATTGTTCAACAAGAATTTTACAGACTGAAGTTGAACTTCAACAAACCATCAGTAAAAGTCTGTAGGCGGACTGTCCAAGTCAAGTGGTACCATTTGTTTGATACTAAAGACTAACGGCTTAATGAAAAGCAGGAAGTGAGTTTCAGGCAGTTGGATGTTGTTGTCGTTCCCTAGTTCTGTACAACCAGTTTTATGAGTTCTTGTAAAGTGAGATTTAACAGAATGGAAATATGAGAATGGATAATGAGAAATTTGAGAATGGATTTCATCTGTACACTCCCTCCCCTCTCCCTTTAATTTCAAAAGGCCTCAAGAGTAAAACAAATAATACAAGAGACAGTGGGGTTCTGTCGTTTTCAATGTCTCCATTAGCTAGTCTTCATTTCCCATTGGTCTATTCTAACCATCATCACCATTCTCACCATCCTCATCATCATCATCGCCATGAGCACCATGTCAATCATCCGTACCTCCATCCACCTCTTTATTCAGACTAGGGATTTTTTTTTTTAAATCCCAGACGTTTCCATGACAACACCTATCCCAGACAGCAGACAATTATGGGATGGATCCGGCTCCGATCTGGCTCAGGTCCGGTCGGCATGACTCTGGCAGAAATCTGCACCAGATACAGAGCCGGGGGTCCACCCCCCAGCCCCCCTGCTCTTTGTAGTGTCTGGTCCATGAGATTAGTTCAGCAGGCTCCCCTGATGTTTGTGTTGTTCTGCTCCTGAGACGAGTCGGCATACTCACGCTGCGGGACTCCAGGGATTTGCCTTTTACATCCATCAGGTAGCTGGCGTCCCCTGCCTGGCCAGGAGCCGTCAGAAATACGACACGTCCTCTCCGCCCGCCTGCGAAAATCATAACAAAAGAGCAGGAGAGGAGAGCAGCATCAACAGCTCACCTACCCGATGTTTACTCCATGACCCGGCCTTTTGAGAAGCGAGGAAGTTAGCTGTTAGAAGAAAACAGGGGGGGGGGGGTCTCCATCTCCTTTTATTAGGCCTTGTCACCATTTCCACCTCTAACAAGCCTGTAATTAGCAAATTATCCCCATTATACCCAAATGATGAGCACTTTCCGATCAGGCGGATGAAAAGGCAGGCCGCCATTTGCATGCGTTAGCAGGCGGCACAAAGGTGCTATTGTGCTCTGAGGGCCTGTATCGGTGGTGTGAAAAGCTGGCGCGAGAGGCGGTATGTGTGTATGTGAGCACGGGTGTTTGTGTGTGTGTGTGTGTGTACGGGGTGCGCGCGTGTACACCAGCAGATGCCCCCAGCAGGGCAGACTGAGCTGAGCTGAATAGGGCTGGGCCGGGCCGGGCTGGGCTGCTCGGATTCCTCTGGGTCCTCGTGCCCTTCCGCTCACTCACCCACTGAGCTGCCGGCTCAGGCCCAGCTTGCCTAATCGGGTAATTGGCACTTTAATGATTCGAGAGAGAGAGAGAGAGAGAGAAAGCAAGGGAGAGGGAGAAAAAAGTGCTTTCGTTTTGTTTCAGGGATTTTTTTTTCCTTTTGCACACAGATGGGAGCTGTTCACCAACTGCTGACCTGAAGCATAATGATACGTTTAGTGTCTGCCTGTCTGTGTCAGTGTGTGCGTGTGTCAGTGCCAGTGTTAGTGTTTACATGTGTGTGTGTGTGTGTGTGTGTGTGTGTGTGTGTGTGTTTATGATTAAGCGTGAAAGAATCCTCTTTTCCAAAACAGTAAAAAAAAAACTCTCAGGTGTCAGCAAGATCAAATAGGTTGTGAGACAGCAGGAAGCCGAGATGAGAAATGACAACCATGGACAAAATCCAACCTAAATTGACTTCCTGTGCATGGCTGTTTGGATCATTGGGTCGGTGCTGTTACCAGGGCGACAGCAGGAGGATCGGGCCACAAAAAAGTTCATTACCTCATTAATTACATCATAATATGGAGTCAACGTGCCAAATATGCACAGCAATAAATGTTATGGTGAAACACTTGTACATCATTATCCTGATTTACTAAAGGTCTGGCCAGTGCAATCTTGATATCATCTGCATGGATTGTCATTTTTCTAATATTACAGATAATCTCTCATTGCAGCCTACTGTATAAGAGGACAATCTTGGCATTTCTTTGCAGCTGATAACAAGTGTCCGCTTGGCATTGGCTACATCATCCTTTAGTAGACCAGGGTCTGGACATAGTAAGGATTCAGTGATTTTGTTTATGTTGAACCACCATTTCCACACTGCATCTCGCTGAAATGCAATGACGATCATACAGCATCCGATACAGTCATACAGAAGTCTATTCATTAATATCTTACTTTGGAAAAGGGTTTATAATTTCACCCCCTAAACAAAATCATGTGCAATTTATAGTAACGCTCATGATAATAATCCATAATTTAAACAAAATATCACTAAATCATACAGTTGATTTCCAAAGCAAACTTTTTTTCCCAAATACAAAAAAAAAAAGTAAATTACAAATTTGTTGTGAATGTTCACAATCTACATGTGAGAATCTGAAGTGAGCATTCAGTGAAAGCAACTGAGTTAAGTCAGCTGGGAGCCCACCCCAATGAAAACCCCCACTAAATAACCTCCATGCAGTCACTCCCAGGGGACAAGTGCCCTGTGTGGGTGTACAGTATGTGTAAAGAGGGGCAGGGGGCCGTAGGAACACACGAGGGCTTGGGTGGGCACCAGCCAGTCCCAGCCAGTCAGTCAGTGCTGCTGCTTCCCCTGCTCGTCCCCTTCGCTGTGTGTGAGTGAATTCCACCCCGCCCTCAGCCTAGCGGTGGACCCCAAGTGGCGGACGGACGGGCCCCCCCCATCCTCCTCCTCGTCCTCCTCTTCCAGTGTTGCAGGGCAGGGCAGGGCTGTAGCGTAGCATTAGTTCCATTGAGTGAGTCGACCATCTGCCTGGCATTAACCCCAGAACCCTCCTTCTCTTTGCAGGCTGGACAATTTGCTTAATATGGCCTATGGCGTAAAGAGGTAATTAAAATCTCCACCGAATGCCAGATGTCCATGTTGACAAAATGATTTTTCTATCCTGATTTTTTTTGTGTATTTGTTTTCTTCCTCTTCTTTTGAGAGTCACTTACATTGAGTTCAAGGTTTTTTCTCCTTGAGTTTCTCTTTTCTATTTATTGTGTTGTTGAGTTTTTCAGTTACTATCACCAACAAGCTGCCAGATAAAAAGAAACATTTAATTTCCAACCACTGGGTATGCTTTGTTTGATTACAAAGGACTGTAGATATTTGTTATTTTTTGTTGTTCCTATTCTGTTGGTAGTTCTCTGTGTGGCTTTGTTTTCTTGTGTGTGAAGTTCTTGTTCTTGGGCATACTTTTCCACTGGATTCAGGTGCTCAAGCTCCAACTCTAACAACAACATAAATTAAAACATCAAACCAATTAAACCATTTATGCCTTTTTAACCTTTATCAACCTTATCAATAATTCATCCCAATACATAGTAATGCCCAGGGCGTGTAATACAGTATGCCTACTGATACCCTAATAGTATACAATTATATTATATTAATGATATTATATAATAGTATAATATACTAATAGTGTAATAGTTAGTAAAACTAAAAGCGTTAAAGAGAGGGCTTGAGAGACCTGGATCCCTGCAGGAAATGATGTTTCACTGCAGGAGGCCTAGACTCTTTTGTTCTTTTGGCCTTGTTTTGGCTTCCACTGCTACTGGTTAATATGTCTGGTCAATAGGCTTCTGAGAACGTCTTGAAACCGCTTAATAGCATTTTTTGTTGCATATTTTTCTTTTCTAAGTGTCCAGTGAAATCACTTTGATGTCCTCACACCAAAGTGGAAGAAGGGCTGTGACAGACTGACCATTGGGCATGCGAGAGAGAGAGCGAGAGAGAGAGCGAGAGAGAGAGAGAGAGAGAGAGAGAGACCCGTTGAATTTTCTTTTCCTCCCCTGATTTGAATTATTTACTGGCTTGCTGTGTAAACATGTTGCGATATCTATTGGTTTTCATATCAGCGACTGGCAGCTGCACCTGCTCTGCTGAGTGTGTGTGTGTGCTTGTGTGTGTGTGTATGTGTGTGTGTGTGTGTGTGTGTGTGTGTGTGTGTGTGTGTGTGTGTGTGTGTGTGTGTGTGTGTGTGTGTGTGTGTGGTTCTTCTGTTGCTTTCATGGCGGAGCGAAGCCTGGAATAATCTCCCGAGCAGCTTGCTCGACCTCGTCGTGTCAGCGGCTAATTTGTTTTACTGCAGCATGACAAAGGCGGCGCAAACTGCACAAATGACACCAGTCAGGAGGTGATGCCAGATAATCTCAGGGGCCACCACAATGTAGCCAAAACAGTTTTAGACTTTAGACCAAACACTGATCAACATTTCTGAGCTAAGAAAAGTGAAACTAAGGATGTGAAGACACTGCGAGCTTCTGTTTCATGTTAATGTAATGTCCATCAATGGTAGGGTGTTGTATCGTTATCCTTAAGAACGGCAAAACTTGACACAAATCGGTAAAAGAATTTGGGAAGTACCTCAACTTCCTCCCTCCGTCCGTCCTCTCTCTGTGTTTGGTCACTGAGAGTATGGCCAAGTACAGCAAGTACCCTCCAGAAAGCGGAGGCTCTGAAGCAGCATGTCTCTTTGCTTGCAAAGCACGTTGCGGTTGCAGGTAATTAATGAACAAAGGCGAAGGCAGGAGTCAGACTGCTGGAGATGAGAGCATTGCAAGGTAGAGCCGGCCACTCACGGAGGAGCGCTCGGCCACAGGTCAGCCTGCTTGTTGCTATGCAACCCCTGGCCCCGGCCGTTGGCTGTGGAGAGAGAGATAGAGAAAGAGAGAGGGAGGGAGCATCTGACGGACAGGCTATCTGGCCTCGCCCTTGCCGGACATGGCTGACCTCGAAGCATGTGCGTCAGAAAGACAAAATCAAGTCCCATTACAGTCAGGCAGGCATCACCTGAATAACTTTTTGGCTTCCTCTATATGTCTGCAATTCAGAACAACGAGGAGAAAAAATATCAATAGGAATAAATCCAGCTGCATCCTCTGCTGGTCCACATAAATGTGTAATAGCACAGGGAATTAATAAAGTATAAGGGGCAAACACACAAGGCTGTAACATAACGTGGCTATAGGTAGAAAGTACAGTCGAGTTGCCAGAGTAACTCTCAGCAGAAGGAAAGCTATGGAGCACGCCTGGCCTTTCTGGTCCATGTGGAGCTATCGATCACTGTCACACACACACACACACACACACACACACACACACAGCAGAGAGTATAGCTATGGCAGCCAGGCACAATGCACTCGGCTGCTCATGCCACAAAAATATCGGAGAGAGAGAGTGGATCCATTTTCCGTTTGGCTTGTTCCCCCGTTAGCCCCCGTGTCCACCTCCGCAGCCCACTGGGCAGGCGTGGTGTCCATGTCGTCCGTGTCATCTCTCAAACGTCGGCAGCAAAGCAGAAATCCCAATTAAAACACGCCCAGCGACGCTCACCGCCCCTCCATGAGAAGTAGCATAAGAAATTAAGCTTTCACCCAATTTACCTTTTATTTAAAGTGAGAAATGTCCTTTAAGCGGAAAGGCAATTAAGTGAAGTCAACTGAGCATTCAAATCTTTGTATCAGAGACAGAGAGAGAGAGAGGGCTGTGAGGAGGGTAAAGATTAGGCAACGAATGAGAGCTCTGTCGCATTCTAGATCTCTCATGAATTCCAATGTATTAATTCTACAACTTCCTGCAATTTAGCTTCCATTTGCTTCACGAAAGAAGAGACAAGGACAGAAAGGAGTTACTTCACAGCATATGTGCAGGCTATCTTGCTTTGTGAGCATCTTGCATTGAGTTGGCTGGGCCCCCTGCCTTCTTGGCCAAGCATAGCCCCATTCAGCCATCAGAGGGGCAGCTTGAGCTCGCTGTGCTTTAAACCTCTTGCAGTATTTAAGTGTAGAGTGGATATTCATAAACTCTGTATTCAAAAGCAGCTAAATGCGACATAATTACAACTAAATACTTCACACATCCAGCGTTTAGAGCAAGCTATTTTTTGGGCCTAGGTTTTTTTTTTAAAACATGATGAGACGTCAAAACTTTTTGACCACCCTTAGAGTGTCTTTGCGACACGTCTGAGCCCACACACACACTATTTCTTCTGTTTTGACTGTCTTCAGTTATGTATGTATCATCTAAATAGAAGAAGGTTCCACTTAAATACCTCTCTGTCTCTCTCTCTCTCCCTCTCCTTTTTTGTCTCTCCTCTTTCTGTCTTTCTTTCTTTCTTTCTTTCTCTCTTCTCCCCCCTCCCCATCTTTCTCTCTTAGGTTTTCTCCTATCACTATTGATAGCATGACTAGCCTGGTGGGGATGAACATCCCAGGCCACACCGGTACCGGCTGGTGCATCTTCGTCTACAACCTCTCCCCCGACTCCGACGAGAGCGTCCTGTGGCAGCTGTTCGGGCCGTTCGGTGCCGTCAACAATGTCAAGGTGATCCGCGACTTCAACACCAACAAGTGCAAGGGCTTCGGCTTCGTCACCATGACGAACTACGACGAAGCAGCAATGGCCATCGCCAGCCTGAATGGCTACCGGTTGGGCGACCGTGTCTTGCAAGTCTCCTTCAAGACCAACAAGACCCACAAGTCTTGAATGCTCCCCGTCCCACCCAAAAAAAAAACCCTAGCCACTACAACAACCCAACCCTACAGTCGCCCACCACAGCAACACTCGACAGCAACACAACATCCCCACCACCGACATCAAAATAAACTGGAAATGGCTTATAACATTACTGGACCTATAAGCCAACGTTGCCTAAGTATTACACAAACACAAAAAGAGAAATGTTCAATGATTTAACTTCAGCCTGTGTTTATTGGTGCAGGAATCCTGTTGTATATCCTTTGAGTTTATGTGGATGTACTCTCTCTTTTTTTTTCCTCTCTTCTCAGTAAAACAGTAGCAAATACCAGTCCCCCCTTGCCCCCTCTTATTTGAAAGAAGAGAATGTCCTTTCTTGATTCAGGATTTTTTTTGTTTAATCCGGATTCCACTGTCGTTAGAATTATTCCTCCCGTCAAAAAAAAAGAAGAAAAACACACACAGGGAGGGGGCTCTATTTGAAAATAGGTGATCATTCATTCATTTTCTTTGGCGTATATTAAACTAAAAAACCCCTGGTTGACTTAGAAGGGATGACACCATCCTTTTTTCTTCTAATGCAGACAAAAATTTCTAACATTTTTTGTTTTGTATTGCAAGCAAAACACATGACTTTCCTCACAGGGGTTTGGGAGATGGGGAGAGGGAAGGGGCGGGGCTAGCTTTCCTGAAGACACGTTAAGTGATTTAAAAAAAACACTGTTGCCAAAGAGAAGATCTCTTTGCTTGAAAATGCGTTTAGAAAAAAAATAAGAATAAAGAGAAGAAAATCTATTTTTATAAATAATGATTAAAAATAATAATTATTGAAGAATTTTTACATGAATCTGGATTTGAAAAAAGAGAAAAATATTTTGACTGGCTAATTAGGGGGGGGAGGGGGGGGGTGCCACCTGATCTTGTTTGTTCTGCCGTGGGACTTTTTAGGATCAGACGTTGTTTGTTTTCTGGGAGGGCCAGATCGGCGACAAGTTTTGTAGATGGAAGATGGATTTTAACCAAGGGATACCAATTCTGGCAGGTGATCTTCGTAATTTTTCATAGCAAGTTAAATCCTCGACAGCGATACCCAATAGGAAGGGAAGAGGGTCTTTTATGGACCTTATCATTCTTACAGTCCAGAGCCCAAAGCATGGAGAAGCATTGTCCACTTTTCTTTTCACCATCAGTCTATGAGATACCCGTAAGAGATATATTGACATATTTACATTTAGAGGCGCATTGTTCTGATTCGGTTTGCTCTTATTTGTGGTATTGCATTTGAAATGTACTTCCTTTTAGCAATCAACCGTAGGTGCTATATTTCATTATTCACATATCTTAAATATCCAAGTTTGTTGTTCTATGTGTTGTTTAGAGGAAAAAAAACTTTGGTGTTGGCATTAAATTGAGCTGCTGTTTTCTGTTGTTTTTGATTGTTGGCCCCCCCATCTGGTTGAACTTTTCCTTGCTGAACAAAAAGCCAGATGACTGAACTTGGGCCTTGTAAGAATCACTTAACGAGTTTTCTTTGGCTTGCTGACTTCTAGGTTAATTGCTGAGTGTGACGCGTTTGTCAAAATTCAATACTAATTAGCTAGTTTTGTTAGTCTAGGTATTTGTTTCCTTAACGGATCTATTACAACTGTGTCTTTATTTGTTGTGTACAAATAGATAATATATAGTCTACTTTTGTTTTACAATAACTATATCTATATGAGTTGTCACTGTTTTCTGTTTGAGCTTGTCTTTTTCATATGACAACTTTATGAAGTGATGTTTCAGTTGCTTAGAAAACTCGTGAGGAATCCTGTTTAATATGTTGTCATGTCGCTTGTGAAAAAAAAAGATGAAAAAAAAATTGGATTCAATTTTTTTTGGTTTACCGCTGCGGCAAAGAGAAATCGAACAAAAAGCATAAAAAATATAACTGTATTTATTTATGGATTGTTTCATTGATTAACTTATTTATTTATCTGGATTATTTATTAATTTATCTATTTATTTATTTATCTATCTCTCTGTTCCGTTGTCGGTGTTTTCGGCGTGACTCTGGTTCGGGGAGGGGGGACGTTTCTGAGCTCAAAGGGAACCAATCGACTAGGGGAGACACTCTTCCGTTAGTCCAGTGCACTGAGAACTTTTAGTACATTTGTGCTTTGTACCAATATATCAAAATTACAATATAAAAAATTTAAAAGTCGAAAACGAAGAAAAAATGTTAAGAGGGTTGGTGACGTTCTTCCCTTATCACTAGAAAACAGTTACTCGCTATGCATAACCTAGTTGATAGTTAAATTTGCTATTGCTTTTTTCTTGTCTTGTTAAAACAAAAAAATCTTTAAATCTTTTTCAATAAAATTTAGTCTTAACAGAATGTTATAACAGTTGTTCTGGTTCAATATATCCTGTGATAAGTTTTGTGTATTTAAAAAAAGCCCCTTCACGCCCTCCCTCCACACTCTACCATTGTTTTATGATTAAACTTTATGCAAAATGTGGGTCTTAACATTGCTTTCTGTTCCTCATGGATTTTTAACATCCACCACTGGAAGATCTACCATGACTATTTGATAATTGAATGTCCATTGTTTAAGGATTACCCGTTGCACTGGACCAATCAATGAAGATTCAATCATATTTTGTAAAGAGAAATCGTCAGTTTTCAAAAGAAAAAAATCATTACATCTAAATACTACTACTGATTGTACTGGTGACAGTTAACGAGATTGGAATATACTGGAGGTATTTAGGAGATGATACCGATTATATATTTTCTATAATGTAATATATTTTGAAAGGAAATGTAATGGGATGGTTTCGGGGTATAGTCTATTAGGGTTGCCTGATGGCCAGAATGCACTGAGTGAGTTTTGGTCGAGGGTAACTACTCAGACACTGCGTACCACTGTATACATGCTCTATCACTCTCTGTTACTCACAACTCCCCAGCCTAGAGCACGGAACCAGAGCCTAGAGCATGGTTCTGTCAACGGAAGGGTTCTAAGTAGCAGAACCCTTTCTGCAAGGCCCAGTGCTGTTGGGAGTTTAAATTATGCAACGACCCCAGTAGAATGTTGCTCTGACGTGTGAACACTTTCTTTCGTGTTTTTTTCTTTTCAGTTCTTTTCCACTTTTTTTCTCTACTCCTATGTTTCAGCGTAGTAATGTCTGCAACTGTCTATCTGTGTATGTGTGTGTGAGGTGTGATCGAGACTGTCTGGAATGTCTGTCTGTGGTATGTGTCTGTGTGTGTGTGTGTGTGTGTGTTTGTTTGTGTGTGTGTGTGTAGGAGTGATTGACTTGTGGGGCTACGTCGCTGTGGTCTATGTCCGACCTCTATGGCTCTGCCTCTCCCCTGTAGCGCCTTATAGTGGCAACCAGCCAATAGCAACTCAACAGTCTGTGTAGGAGGGAAGGTCACGTGAGGATCAAGGCTCTTGTCATATATCATTTCCTCCTCAAAACGTGTTTGTTTATTATGGGAGAAGTCTATAAATCCTTAAAAAAACAAAACAAAACAAAAAAACATGAAAAAATGTTCACTGGACCTAGCTGGTCTCTCCTAACTTATGTTATTACTTACTTATCAATTATGAATTATTATTGTTATTATTACTATTATTCTTATTATCCTTTATGCTTATTATTAATCAAATTACTGCGATGAATGACTTCATGTTATCCTTGCTAGTTTAGGTCATTTCTGAAACTGGATACAAATTAAAATATTGCTGTAAATGTTTTTTCTTTTTCATAAAACTGTTGTGTTTGAATTATTTGTACTTTTGAATGTTGGGACAATAAAATGAGGTGTCGAGATCTGTGGTAGCGTTGTTTTTTCCATCATGTTAAATAACTCAACATTAGATTAGTATTGTTGTTTTCTTCATGTTAGCCGATACAAAAAGATGTCCAGTTTAGTCACAAACACCTGTTTAGTCACAATCAGGTGTGACACAATGAAATTAGCCAGGTCTCAGAAGTGCTTCAGCAACACATTAACTTGCTACTATTTTTGAATTATTGGATGAAATTTTAGCTACACACATTACATTTGTTAACAAAATAACTGCACAAATGAGCAATAATCTGATGTGCATTTGAAACCCCTGTCTCAGTTTTTAAAAAAGCATTCGGTGTGCCTGCCCAAACTATCGTAAGCTTTACAGTCAGGTACCAGAAAGCAACACACGCATCAACAGCGATATCACAGTGCCCCCTGTATTCACTTTGGAGAATTATTTCCAATGTGCCTCTGCTCTGTCGATAGCAAAGACAAAGACATTTTCTCTTTTTTTCTAAACTCGCACAAGACAAATATCAAAGGGGACGACTGATCATATCCTTCGCCCTTCAAGAGACATACAGTATAAACAGCTAATATAATTTTCACAAGAAACGATTTTTCTTTCTCTTTTTTTCCTTGTTGGATGCAATCTCCTAAGTGACAAGGGAGGAGAGGAGGACACGGTGGAGCTTAGGGAGAAGAGGACACGTTGCAGATTAGGGACAGGTCCAGCCAGCCTTGCTATTCTGGTGGTTAGTAACTTAATGAGGCAAGAATCCCATCAAGGCACAAGAGCAGGAGAACATGAGTCACTCCGTCTGGCACCTCTCTCTCTCTCTATCTCTCTATCACTCTCTCACTCTTTCTCTCTCACTCTCTCTCTTCTTCTTCTCTCAAACTCCTGCTAACTGGTTACAGCCAGCCAGACATAAAGACACACCCCACAAAACACATCAACAACTCAATCCCTTACATCAAACTACAGCACAACTCATACAAAACCACATCATAGCAACATCATACACACATCAACATCATACCGAACGTCAATACACCACTACACACCACAACACACCACACAAAATAGACTAATGCTAACCACAACCCTACACCACCAAAGCACAAGATAATGCTAACCAAAACCCTACACCACCAAAACACAAGATAATGCTAAACACAACCCTACACCACCAAAAACACAAGATAATGCTAAACACAACCCTACACCACCAAAACACATACCACACAACAACATACCAAACAACAACACATCAACCGCATCACACAGTATAACTCAGAACAAACCATAAAACACCAAATATCAACACACACTAGCAAGCCAACATCAAATATACCAAACCACATCACAACACAACATATGTCACATAATACTACGGCACAACTTTTTTTACCAACTCACAACACACCAACTATCATCATCACACATCACAACACAACACACCCAACTAATGTACAGCAAAGCAGACTACTTTACACCAAACCACCACATCATCACACCACAAGCTCACCATGCCACACAATACCAAAGTCTCCACAGACAAGTCTTGCCATTCGGCAGCCATCTTGGTAATGCCCCTAGAAGAGTTGTAACTCCATAACAAGAATAGGGAGAGATTCGTAACTCTATAGAATGGTCAGTCACACAGTAAAAGTACATCACAGAAATTTGACATGACCATGACATCTCTACGACATCTCTACGTTCCCCAAACACTCAAATAAGAAAAACGTTTGTTTACTTGCTGACTGATTATGGGCCACATTTAGCGTTGTGGCTATATTGTCAACAGAAGCAGTGGGATTATTAAACACAACATTCAGATTAGGTGAAACATCATTTACACCACTTCCAACAATGTGAATCTTTATAATACAGAGCATGACTTCATGTTTAGTATTATAGAATTCACAGATTCTCCAGACCTTTGGAGATTTGTCTTCTCCCTTATAATGCCTTTGACAATGCTAAAAGAATACTCACAACCCATCAAACCATTGTACACCACAGTGCACTTTGCAAACAACTACAATACATTACAGTACAATGCACCACAACACATTGCACCACAACC